>NW_013693894.1:0-784 GCF_000517525.1 Limulus polyphemus | reverse complement strand
CTGATGTAAAGATAAGGTATGGATATATATAATAACAAATCTAATTCTGATCTAAAGATAAGTTAGGGATATATATAATAACAAATCTAATTCTGATCTAAACATAAGTTAGGGATATATATAATAACAAATCTAATTCTGATGTAGACATAAGTTAGGGATATATATAATAACAAATCTAATTCTGATGTAGACATAAGTTATGGATATATATAATAACAAATCTAATTCTGATGTAAAGATAAGTTACGGATGTATATATAATAACAAATCTAATTCTGATGTAAAGATAAGTTATGGATATATATAATAATAAGTCTAATTATGATGTAAAGATAAGTTATGGATATATATAATAACAAATCTAATTATGATGTAAACATAAGTTATGGATATATATAATAACAAATCTAATTCTGATGTAAAGATAAGTTACGGATGTATATATAATAACAAATCTCATTCTGATGTAAAGATAAGTTATGGATATATATATATAATAACAAATCTAATTCTGATGTAAAGATAAGTTATGGATATATATAATAACAAATCTAATTCTGATGTAAAGATAAGTTATGGATATATATAATAACAAATCTAATTATGATGTAAAAATAAGTTATGGATATATATAATAACAAATCTAATTATGATGTAAAGATAAGTTATGGATATATATAATAACAAATCTAATTATGATGTAAAGATAAGTTAATTTGTTATTATATATATATCCATAACTTATCTTTACCTAATTCTGATGTAAAGATAAGTTATGGAT
>NW_013693893.1:0-784 GCF_000517525.1 Limulus polyphemus | reverse complement strand
ATTGTGGAGTATCAGTTGTGGTTAACGTCCAAGAGAGTTTATATTGTGGAGTACGACTGGTGGTTAACGTCCAAGAGAGTTTATATTGTGGAGTACGACTGGTGGTTAACGTCCAGGATAGTTTATATTATGGAGTATGACTGGTGGTTAACGTCCAGGGTAGTTTATATTGTGGAGTGTGACTGGTGGTTAACGTCCAGGATAGTTTATATTGTGAAGTACGACTGGTGGTTAACGTCCAAGAGAGTTTATATTGTGGAGTACGACTGGTGGTTAACGTCCAGGATAGTTTATATTGTGGAGCATGACTGGTGGCTAACGTCCAAGAGAGTTTATATTGTGGAGTACGACTGGTGGTTAACTACTTGGATAGGTTAGGTGTTTCATTGTCTCTGCTGAATGTCACATGTTAAATAACTTACGTCTCTGGAATCTTCCTGTTTACTAATGGAAACCATGGCTTCTTCGGTTCCTTGTCGCCTCGCTTCTGATATAAGTTTCTCCATTTTTGCTCTTTCCACCGCGACAAGCTCACTGGCCTTAGATTCTGCTATAGAAACGGCCTTTTTAAGTTCAGCAACAGCCTGTTGTTTCACTTCGTTCACAGCTTCTTCTGATACGGAGAAAAAATAGTGTTCACATACTGTTAAAGATTAAAACGTTTCGTAAAAACTCTTACTTTGAGGGTTTCGCAGAACAATATGAATACATTATAGTAAAATTATCATACAGACCTTATCAGTTCACCGTTACAGTTAGTTATAACATTAAGATAAAGCATAGT
>NW_013693892.1:0-784 GCF_000517525.1 Limulus polyphemus | reverse complement strand
CACAAAGTCTGGGCTGTGATATATTCAAATTACAAGGCCGTAAATTTTTGAACTAGCTACGAGATGCAGATTTCATTAATCTATTTTAGAAGCAATGCAATAAATTACAATCAATGAAGCAGGAATTATATATATATATATATATCAAAGTTAAACTTGTAATATATTAAGCCTAGCCTCGCTGTGATTACATTACATATTTCAATTAAATGAATATCTTCGGACTGAAGGAAAATAGGGTGGAACTTACTAATGATATTAATAAACACATTAATTTAGAATAATTTTTCTTTACACTAGAGGTTTTATTTGTTATATGTAAGTACATACAATAAGTGGTTTCAGTGTATTATGTCATTAAGATGGTAAGACAACTGGCGTAAATTAAATGTTACTGAGTTTGCTGTTCTAATTCCAAAAGTGAAATTAAAACCGTTGAAACTTCGCACTGAGGGTGAAACCTTTCACACTTAGATATCACTTCACCCACTTAAAAAGGCAATATTCGCCATATTTAGACGTCATATCACCCACTTAAAAAGGCAACGTTCGTCATACTTAGACGTCATATTAGCCACTTGAAAAGGCAACATTCGCCACACTTAAATATAACTTCATCCACTTAAAAAGGCAACATTCGCCACACTTAGATATTACTTCATCCACTTAAAAAGGCAACATTCGCCACAGTTAGATATTACTTCATCCACTTAAAAAGGCAACATTCGCCACACTTAGATATTACTTCATCCACTTAAAAAGGCAACATTCGCCACACTTAGAT
>NW_013693891.1:0-784 GCF_000517525.1 Limulus polyphemus | reverse complement strand
TGTCAAAGATGAAAACGTTATAGTTCCAAAGGTTGCCACCATAGGGTGCGTTTATAGGGGCGTGTTGCTAGGCCGCCATGACAGGCACCCATAATGGATTATTACGCAATAGTACCACAAAGTAGAGAACATGTTTCTAGGAAGCCATGATGGGTGGCCATGACTCATACAAAACGTGTCTCAACATGTCTATAATTAATCAATAATTAGTTAATTAAATCGTCCTAAAAAGGACACTTAGCTCTAATTCATTTATAATTAATTTGTCCTAAAAAAAGATGCTTAACACAATTCATTTATAATTAATTTGTCCTAAAAAAGGACAGTTAACACTAATTCATTTATAACTACTTCGTCCTAAAAAGGACATTACATTTCCTTATCATTTAGTTAGTGCTACAAGGACAATACAACAATTAAAACTTACTCAATCAAGTGATTAAATATTTTCAATACTAATTTATTAGTTAATTACATTTCCTGTCGTAAAAGGGCTATATCTTACTCAATCTGATGCTCTTTCTTGGTTTAAGTAACTATTAAAGATGAGATGCATTGTTTAAAGTACTTGGTAGCACTGTATCTCTAAAGCTACATAAACGTGTTTTTTAACCTTTGATGGTTTGACTGAACACAACCCGTTGTTCCAACATTATGTTAATCTGTTAAGTGCATTTAAAACAAACAACAGAGAGGTTTATTAGATTATATTAAAACGCTTTTGGAGTCTCGCTGCGTCATTTCAGTCCATGTCTCTATGCTCAGTCCTGTTCTATTTGACGAC
>NW_013693890.1:0-784 GCF_000517525.1 Limulus polyphemus | reverse complement strand
TAATTCATCAGAAGCAACTGATGAAGTAAATTTTTGAAGACTTTCAGCTTGTTTTATCTAAAGCTTCAGATCAAGTATATTTTTACCTGTTACCATATAATAACTATTCAAAGATAATTGAGGAATTACTTGAAATTCATAGCTTAAGCCATTGGTCCTCAGCTTCCATCAAGTGGTTCCTATAAAAAAGTTGCATAATTATGGAAAGGTCCGTAAAGGTAAAACAAAAAAACAGGTAGTTCGTGGACAAAAAATCTGGCTTAATCCAAACTATCTTATGTAATAAGCTAGTTACTGAAGCTTCAAGACTTCGAGTCATTTCCCAAGAACTAGAAGCAGTCTTATTACAGATATTAAATACTGTCAACAGCTTAAATAAATGCCTTGTAGAAGAGATCGAGCTGTGTAAGCAATATTTTTTTTTGTCCATGCTAATGCCATCCATTCGTTGAGTTTTAGATTTATTTTACATTTTGCCCTACCCGTCTCATTGGTCCCTGAAGTTAATAAAAGTGAGCGGGAACTGGCGGTATATAAAGAAATGTTTTAACCATATACGACTTATTCCACACAACTAACTAAGCATATCACTTCCCGAGATCGAAGAAATGTTCGAGTCTGTTTATATACTAGCTGGAGCGCCCGTCATTTGGACGGGTGAAATAAAAACTCGTTTCTAACATAGTACAGGAAATTGTGCTTCTATTTTTTTTTTCTTCTTAGCATAATAAATAGTAAAAGTGCAATAACAACACATAAATATACCAGTACTGAAAAGAAAGAC
>NW_013693889.1:0-784 GCF_000517525.1 Limulus polyphemus | reverse complement strand
CGTTCATTATCTCAGTCACGATGTGATCAAATTTGCTAAATTGAACGCTTTAATAATGACGTGATCCAATTGGATCTAGATCCGTTATGTGCTACGCTGTGATCTTAATTCAATCTAGGACTAACTTTCATTTGGTTTAAACAAACATTTTTCTGTTGATAACGTACTCAATCAACTCCAAAATGCGTATAGTATATTACAATTCACTTCAGTATCTAAGTGTAGTACAATTGACGTCAAGATCTAAGTGTAGTACAATTCACTTCAGTATCTAAGTGTAGTACAATTGACGTCAAGATCCAAGTGTAGTACATTTGACGTGAATATCTAAATGTAGTACAATTGACGTCAAGATCCAAGTGTAGTACATTTGACGTGAATATCTAAGTGTAGTACAATTGACGTGAATATCTAAGTGTAGTACAATTGACGTGAATGTCTAAGTGTAGTACAGTTCACGTGAATATCTAAGTGTAGTACAATTCACTTCAAGATCTAAGTGTAGTACAATTCACTTCAAGATCTAAATGTAGTACAATTGACGCGAATATCTAAGTGTAGTACAATTGACGTGAATATCTAAGTGTAGTACAATTCACTTTAAGAGCTTAGAGTTACTAACAACTTTGTTATTACTGCAGAATTTGATAATTTTTCTAATGCAAATATATTTTATCGTGTAACTCTGTAATATATTTTCACACTAGGACTAGCTAGTACTGTATAGTTAAGTAAAATATATTTATGTTAATAATATTATCGTGTAACTCTGTAATATATTTTC
>NW_013693888.1:0-784 GCF_000517525.1 Limulus polyphemus | reverse complement strand
ACACTGTCAGTATTATACTACCAAATATTTTACCATACTACATATATATAGCTCACTGTCAGCATTATACTACCAAATATTGTATCATACTACAAGTATATAGCTCACTGTCAGCATTATACTACCAAATATTTTACCATACTACATATATATAGCTCACTGTCAGTATTATACTACCAAATATTTTACCATACTACATGTATATAACACTGTCAGTATTAAACTACCAAATATTTTACCATACTACATGTATATAGCACACTGTCAGTATTATACTACCAAATATTTTACCATACTACATGTATATAACACTGTCAGTATTAAACTACCAACTATTTTATCATACTACATGTGTATAGCACACTGTCAGTATTATACTACCAAATATTGTATCATACTACTAACTGAACATAGCACTATCAGTGTTATAATACCAAATATTTTATGACACAACTAAGTGTACATAACATATTGTCAGTATCATAACACCAAATATTTTATCTTAGTACTAACTGTACATAGCACTATCAGTGTTATAATACCAAATATTTTAACATACTACGATGTGGACATAACACGTTGTCAGTATTATAACACCAAATATTTTATCATTCAACTAAGTGTACATAACACACTGTAGGTATTATAATACCAAATATCTTATAATACTACCGAGTGGACATAACACGTTGTCAGTATTATAACACCAAATATTTTATCATTCAACTAAGTGTACATAACACACTGTAGGTATTATAATACCAAATATCTTATAATACTACCG
>NW_013693887.1:0-785 GCF_000517525.1 Limulus polyphemus | reverse complement strand
GTAACCATTCATCTAACTATATATTTATCTATATGATATAGTGAGACTGAATATCGTATTCTTATTTTTGAATTATGTGTAAATTTAGTAAAGACCCCAATAAAAAATAGAATTTTTAAATTACCAAAGCCTATCTCTCAGCTCGAGTGCTTATTTTTTTCTTCATGTGTACATTGGTAATCGTATAGTACATTTAACTTGCTTGTCATAACTAATAAGTTCAACGTAGCTTTAACTTTATAGGTGACTGTTACTGTTTATAGAATCTATGACGATTACCTGAATAGAAATTAGTAGTGCAGAAAATTCAGACCTAAACTTCTTGGGCTAGTTATATCACCAGAAGCTTGCGCGTGATCTACATGAACTTGTATGTGCCATACATTTTCGTTACAGGTGTATTTAATTGTTGAGCCCCCCCCCCCTTCCCCAAAGGTAGCTCAGCGGTAAGTAGGTGAGATTATAACGCTTAAAATCGGGTTTCGATAAACGCGGTGGGCATTGACAAAAACTAAGTGTTGAAGATTTGCAGCCAATGGGATAATTTTAATTATGTTTGAAAATACATCAAATATTTCATGGACTTCATTGGCAAAGTCGCTACGTGTTGACTTTTTTTATTGTAATATGTAGGATTGTTACACGTATTAACCTCTTCGTCTTAACTTTTTAGGCTTTCGTTTTTCTATCTGGAGTTTTATTTCAGTTCGAAATCATTTTTACAAATAGCAATTCATATTTTTCTGATTTATATATAACTTACTAATATAAGCGTTTTTATGTTT
>NW_013693886.1:0-785 GCF_000517525.1 Limulus polyphemus | reverse complement strand
AGCTTTTCATGAAATTCAAAACAAACAAATAAAAAATACATGGTCGTAAAATATCACATGGTAAGGTATTTGTTTTATATCTCCAGCCTGAGCGTTATCCTATGTAAGAAACCGACTAAACGTGTAAGTCAGAAACCCAATAATTTATAACTACTGGTGAGAGTGAGGAAAATCAACCAGCCTTCAGGGTTATACACTTCATAAAGAAGTACGATACGTTGAACCAGTTTGGTATTAATAAGAAGTACGATACGTTGAACCAGTTTGGTATTAATAAGAAGTAAGATATGTTGAACCAGTTTGGTATTAATAAGAAGTACGATACGTTGAACCAGTTTGGTATTAATAAGTAAGATATGGTGAACCAGTTTGGTATTAATAAGAAGTAAGATATGGTGAACCAGTTTGATATCAACAAGAGACTGATATACACTATATAAAGTACGATACGTTAAACCAGTTTTATATAAATAAGAGACTGATATATACTATATAAAGTACGATACGTTGAACCAGTTTGGTATTAATAACAGACTGATATACACTATATAAAGTACGATACGTTAAACCAGTTTTATATCAATAACAGACTGATATACACTATATAAAGTAAGATACGTTATTAAACCAGTTATATATCAATAAGAGACTGATATACACTATATAAGAAAGTAAAATACGTTGAACCAATTTTATATAAATAACAGATTGATATATAATCTATTGCAACTAATTTATTGTTTATTTTAATATGAACGTTGTTTAGATTAAATTTTTACTTTAAA
>NW_013693885.1:0-785 GCF_000517525.1 Limulus polyphemus | reverse complement strand
TGGCTGAACCAGTCCTGAGTATCTCTTCCATCACCAGATAAAACTGTTCTGGCTGAACCAGTCCTGAGTATCTCTTCCATCCAGATAAAACAGTTCTGGCTGAACCAGTCTTGGGAATCTCTTCAATCACCAGATAAAACAGTTCTGGCTGAACCAGTCTTGGGAATCTCTTCAATCACCAGTTAAAACTGTTCTGGCTGAACCAGTCCTGGGTATCTCTTCCATCACCAGATAAAACTGTTCTGGCTGAACCAGTCCTGAGTATCTCTTCCATCCAGTTAAAACTGTTCTGTCTGAACCAGTCTTGGGAATCTCTTCAATCACCAGTTAAAACTGTTATGGCTGAACCAGTCCTGAGTATCTCTTCCATCCAGATAAAACTGTTCTGGTCTAAAGTTGTGGCGGGAACTGGCACGCTTATGTTTGTTGCGTACACCGTCACGATGAGCGAATAGTGCCTGTTTTCCTCTACTCTAAACTAGAACTATCAGTCTTCATAGTATTGCCATCTTATTTGATCACGTTACAAGATTGTTTCAGCTACCACGTATCACACCTGCTTGGATGAAAAACAATTTTATCCGTATTTCTTTAGTAAGGCACGTGCGACGATATTAGAATTCTACTAAGATCAAAGCACACATCATTTATGATGTTCAGTCACATTATGTAATTAGTGTAGTAAATCATTCGATCAAAGCTCACACTCGAGCGCCATCTAACGGTATAGCGAATGATTTACTACACTAATTACATGATGTGTGCTTTGATCGAATGTTTTACTA
>NW_013693884.1:0-785 GCF_000517525.1 Limulus polyphemus | reverse complement strand
TATTACACGTAGAAGAAATTGTAATAATGTAAAGCATGTATTTTCCAAACACTTTGCTCCCTAGTAGCACAGCGGTATGTCTGCGGACTTATAACGCTCGAAATTTGGTTAGGATACCCGTGTTTAACAGAGCACAGATAGCCCAGTATGTAGCTTTGTGCTTAATTACTGATAATAAATAATAAATCAAACACATTAAGCAACCATACATATGTGTATATATATATATAACTATAATACTGCAGTGCCCAAATTTACATATACGCTTCAAGAGTTTGCTTGGCTGAATAATCCCAGTATAATTCCCGTCTTTGTTGTCGCTGTTTCTGTGTTCTCACTGATTTGTTGGGCTCTAGCGACCAGAAACGTTAACCTTTTTGAGTTGAAGTATTTTATTCATTATTTCCGATAGGGATATAGATCAATCATTATCCCGTAGTTAGCTGATTCAACTCTGAAGCCTAGTGTGGGTTCAGGTACAGTAATACAATTCCATTATATGTACAGTTAGTCCACTCTTCGTCTCAGTTCAGGTTTTGTGACATAAAGTCTGGTCTTGGTAAAGTGAAGTCTTATTTCAGTCTTTGTGCAGTAACGCTGAGTGTTCAGCACGTATATGTTATTACTTTCCTGTAAACATGCAAATCATAATAAAACCTCAGCTCAAAGAACAAATTTCTTTTTTGGATTAACATTGAATAGTGTGTATTCTTTAGTTTTTATCTTAACTTCAACTTCAACCATGTTGAGAGATAGCATGAACTTCAACTTCAACCATGTTGAGC
>NW_013693883.1:0-785 GCF_000517525.1 Limulus polyphemus | reverse complement strand
GCTGTGTACATAAATCAAGGTTGTTGTTTTTTTTTATTTAGCGCTGTCATAAAAATTTTGATAAAATCCCGAAAAATCAAGTAGTGGTCACAAAATAAGTATTAAAGCTACAATAACTTATTCAAAACGTTTTTTTTTTAAATATAAATTTCGAACATTTTCTCCGTTTTACTACAAGTAAAACCAATTTGGTTAATTTTTATCATCAGTTATAAAAATATTAATTTAAAAATTGTAGAAACTTTGGAATTGGAAATCTTGTATATAATGCGAACCGTGGTGTCTGTCCGAGCGTTCATCTTTGTGGCTAGAACTTTCATCTGTGCTCATTTTTAACATGGAATGCATTTCTTTCAAAATCAAACAATTTTATCATTTCTTTAAACAGCATTAAAAGAAATTGCATAAAAAATCCAGTTACACACAGCTTTTGTAGAAGTACTGTAATGAAAGTTAATGAGCATTTGCCTTGAGTTTGTGCTATAATAAATATTTTAATTTGAATTGTTTACTGCAACATTTCTGAGGGTTTTATAGAAAAAAAGGTGTTTTGAACTTAATTGGTATATTTATAGGCATATCTTTTGGACTCTCTTAGTCTGTGTACACATTTTTGGACTTATTTAGTCCGTATATAAGTACAGCTTCAGACTCACTCGGTTTATGTATAGATATGTTTTTATTCTAACGATTTATCTGTATGTTTTGAAACAAATACAAATACTGCTGAGAAATTAGTTTACAAATACTTTCTTTTTATATAAACCAGGAAAACTGTATTTGGC
>NW_013693882.1:0-785 GCF_000517525.1 Limulus polyphemus | reverse complement strand
CCAAACACGCTACGGTTGTAGGTGCGTCTTAAAAGTGACAGTTAATTATTCTCTTCGAGTGTCACTACCAAACACGCTACGGTTGTAGATGCGTCTTAAAAGTGACAGTTAATTATTCTCTTCGATTAAGAATACCTACTACAGATGGCGGGTGCTACCGACTTGTTGCCTTCCCTCTTGTCGAAGCTCAATACGAAGGACGACTATGTCTAAACCGTAGGGGGTCTCTGACGTGGCTGACCATTATGTCCATTTATGCATTAAAAACAAATATGTGGACCAAAGATATCCCTTACTCTAGCTATCAAGGATCATGTGAAGTCATACGCCCCTAACCAGGGGAGCAGAAGAGACATGTGCTACCCCCACTTTAAATATTTTTCATACAAAATACTTTCTCGCTTTATTCTCTCACCACCTCTTCCTTACACTTGCTCCCCTTCCCCAACGCTTTTAACAAAGATGCGTGTGTAAGAAGTAATGAACACAATTTTTTCCCGAAACGCCACCTATAGGATTTGATTCCATTTTGTTGCTTCTTCTCATCCCAGAATTGCTCAGCGGAAGGTCTGTAGGCTTACGGCGCTAAAAATCTGCCGAGTGCTGCTAACAGGTGTTCATCTTCCTGATGAGTAGATTTGAATTAGGGATGGCTATGCCTAAACCACCTATTCACTATCTTTTGTAATGTCCAATAAGTAATAGTGTATCTCAAAACCAGAAACGTTACTTTGCTAATAGATACTGGATGAGTTCGAAATTTACTTAGTGTAACGTATTGTTGC
>NW_013693881.1:0-785 GCF_000517525.1 Limulus polyphemus | reverse complement strand
CATTACAAGACTGTAGTATTATTCTCAGACTAGACATGGTTTAATGTGTCTGAGTTCAGTAACATTACAAGACTGTAGTATTGTTTTCAGACTAGACATGGTTTAATGTGTTTGAGTTCAGTAACATTACAAGACTGTAGTATTATTCTCAGACCAGACATGGTTTAATGTGTTTGAGTTCAGTAACATTACAAGACTGTAGTATTATTCTCAGACTAGACATGGTTTAATGTGTTTGAGTTCAGTAACATTACAAGACTGTAGTATTATTCTCAGACTAGACATGGTTTAATAATACTACAGTCTTGTAATGTTACTGAACTCAAACACATTTTCAGACTAGACATGGTTTAATGTGTTTGAGTTCAGTAACATTACAAGACTGTAGTATTATTTTCAGACTAGACATGGTTTAATGTGTTTGAGTTCAGTAACATTACAAGACTGTTGTATTATTTTCAGACTAGACATGGTTTAATGTGTTTGAGTTCAGTAACATTACAAGACTAGTATTATTCTCAGACCAGACATGGTTTAATGTGTTTGAGTTCAGCAGTAACATTACAAGACTGTAGTATTATTTTCAGACTAGACATGGTTTAATGTGTTTGAGTTCAGTAACATTACAAGACTGTAGTATTATTCTCAGACCAGACATGGTTTAATGTGTTTGAGTTCAGCAGTAACATTACAAGACTGTAGTATTATTTTCAGACTAGACATGGTTTAATGTGTTTGAGTTCAGTAACATTACAAGACTGTGGTATTATTTTCAGACTAGACAT
>NW_013693880.1:0-785 GCF_000517525.1 Limulus polyphemus | reverse complement strand
ATACTTCCTAGTTCCTCAAAGTACTACAAAGTTAAGTTAGTTAGTGAAAAGCTAGCACCTTCCGTTATACTTCCTAGTACCTGAAAGTACTACAAAGTTAAGTTAGTTAGTGAAAAGCTAGCACCTTCCGTTATACTTCCTAGTTCCTCAAAGTACTACAAAGTTAAGTTAGTTAGTGAAAAGCTAGCACCTTCCGTTATACTTCCTAGTACCTGAAAGTACTACAAAGTTAAGTTAGTTAGTGAAAAGCTAGCACCTTCCGTTATACTTCCTAGTTCCTCAAAGTACTACAAAGTTAAGGTAGTTAGTTTTGTTCCTTTTCAGCCACTAGTGAAAAGCTAGCACCTTCTGTTATACTTCCTAGTACCTCAAAGTACTACAAAGTTAAGGTAGTTAGGATTTTTTATCGTCCTTTTCTTTCTTGAAGTATCAACATAACAATCTTTAGGAATTTCTAAAATAACTAAATTATCACTAATTAAAATATTCTGGCTTAGAATAAAGACATTTCTTTAACAATATTGTTTATTCTCACCTTTAAAAATTTAGAGTTGCATCCCTTCGCGAGAGAAAAGGAACCGCTTAAAACAGGTGTTTTAGCTAATTCTTACCAAGTCACCACCATTGCAGGTTCTCAACTGAGTTACTTTTAAACCTTCCTGTAGCTCATCATTAACGTTACCATCAGTTACAGGTTCTCAACTTAGTAACTTTTAAACCTTCCTGTAGCCCACCACTAACGTCACCATCAGTTACTAGGCCCTCAACTCAGTTACTTTAAACCT
>NW_013693879.1:0-785 GCF_000517525.1 Limulus polyphemus | reverse complement strand
TTAATCGGTTTCTCTAATAACTCTCTATTGATCAGTAAATTAATCGGGTTTGTCTAATAGCTCTCTATTAATTAGTAAATGGATCGAGTTTGTCTAATAACTCTCTATTAATTAGTAAATGAGTCGGGTTCGTCTAATAATTCTCTATTGGAATAGAGAGTTATTAGACAAACCCGATTCATTTACTGATCAATAGAGAGTTATTAGACAAACTCGATCCATTTACTAATTAATAGAGAGTTATTAGACAAACCCGATGCATTTACTGAGATCAGTAAGATAGAAGAACGATTTAGAATAAACTTATATTTACAGCATAGTATAATTTGTTTCAGAATTTCACGTGAAGCTAAATACAGTTGTTATCTGCGCGTACACATCACTAATTCTGAACTTATAGACTGGAAGGATGGCAGCCAGTCAACTACTTTCTTTTGTGCGTAACATGTTTTTACGGCAACAGGTCGCGAACCGTAAATCCTAATGATTTACGTCCAAGCATTCTAGCCACGAGGTCATGTCAGGCCAAGCGTCAGGTAAACATTGTTAAACAGTCTCAAATAATTACTTTATTCAAGAATGTTTTATGTAATTTGTTTGCAATTTACAAGAAGTAGATTACCTCATAAATGATATTCACGATTTTCTGTCATCAGCTAAACTTTTGGAAATTATATTACGCCAGCAGAAACGCCACCCTACGAGCTGCTGTTTGTGCTCATAATTACTATTCGTTGTATTCATACTTCATTGAAAAAATTCAGAAAAAAGTGAAAATTTTCTTT
>NW_013693878.1:0-785 GCF_000517525.1 Limulus polyphemus | reverse complement strand
ACACTAGCCACTAGGTGTGGATTGAGCTATACTACAAACACTAGCCACTAGGTAGTATGGCTCAATCCACACAAACACTAGCCACTTGGTAGTATGGCTCAATCCACACAAACACTAGCCACATGGTAGTATGACTCAATCCAGACAGACACTAGTCACTAGGTAGTATGGCTCAATCCAGACAGACACTAGCCACCTAGGTAGTATGGCTCAATCCACACAAACACTAGCCACTTGGTAGTATGACTCAATCCAGACAGACACTAGCCACTTGGTAGTATAGCTCAATCCACACAAACACTAGCCACTAGGTAGTATAGATCAATCCACACAAACACTAGCCACTAGGTAGTATGGCTCAATCCACACAAACACTAGCCACTAGGTAGTATGGCTCAATCCACACAAACACTAGCCACTTGGTAGAATGGCTTAATCCAGACAGACACTAGCCACCTGGTAGTATGGCTCAATATACACAAACACTAGCCACTAGGTAGTATGGCTCAATCCACACAAACACTAGCCACTTGGTAGTATGACTCAATCCAGACAGACACTAGCCACTTGGTAGTATGACTCAATCCAGACAGACACTAGCCACTTGGTAGTATGGCTCAATACAGACAGACACTAGCCACTTGGTAGTATGGCTCAATATACACAAACACTAGCCACTTGGTAGTATAGCTCAATCCACACAAACACTAGCCACTAGGTAGTAAAGCTCAATCCAGACAGACATTAGCCACTTGGTAGTATGGCTCAATCCAGACAGACACTAC
>NW_013693877.1:0-785 GCF_000517525.1 Limulus polyphemus | reverse complement strand
GTCCTCCTGTACCCAAAAAGAATGTTACCATCTGTGACTTTGACATGTCTGTGGAAGAAGCTGGTCAACGTTCTACAAGATCAAACAGAAATGAGGCTGTTCTTCGAGTCAAATGCAAACACTTAAATGTCTCCAAACTTAACCAAGCCAACATTAGGAAAAACTTGCTCATTTTATATTTAGTGATGTGTGATCGGATTATCCTGCTTTGTGGAGTCTCGCACTTGCTGAAGTACGACTATGTTTATGACCCGAAAGTTTGGCTGCACGAGACCCTTCTGAATGATGTTTTAAACGGTAACAGTGTTTCTTTTCTGAGCATGACTTTCCCTAATTTTGGTTAACGAACTCTAGAGATAGGCAAATAGACGGTGACAACCGCCACTTGAAGTAGCTACTCTTGACCGAATATTAGATTTGATTGTCTCATAATGCACACATAGCTTAAAATATGAAAAGTGTTTGGTAGTATCACGTCTCGAACCCGAGATCTTTGGTCTGTCACATTCAGTCCTCACAACACTCCAATTAATGATTCATTCAGTTTGTTTCTTTAAATCTTATTTTACCCTATTATATTATATTATATTTTCACAGCATTCCTACCATGGTTTTCCTCATTTGTTTCTAAATTATTTTTTATTTAATTTAATTTCTGTTTTTACTAAAATATATGATGGACATGTTTAGCTACATTTTAAAACAACGCCGGTAATACCGTATATGCAGCATTTACTTAGCAATCAATTTAAAATTTTGTGTATCAGATAAATTATTGAGTGAAT
>NW_013693876.1:0-785 GCF_000517525.1 Limulus polyphemus | reverse complement strand
AAAAAAAAATTGTAAGATTTTGAAAAGAAGTTTGAATTGGTGAAAAAGTTATTAATTATTATTCTCGTTATACATTTATAATTATTTGTAATGAAATTAAATGTCAATGTTCTGTTTTTTACTTTTTATAGAAAAGATCTAAAAATGACTGAGAAACCAGCAGAGTGCAGTATTAAAGTTGTGTGCCGTTTCCGGCCTCTTAACAATTCAGAAGAAAAGACAGGAAGCAAATTCATCGTAAAGTTTCCATCAAATACAGAAGATTGTGTATCAATTAAGGTGAGATTATACATTTGTCTTAGCAAGAGAATATCAGTATAATAATATACAGCAATAAAATCTCGAAGTTGAATTATACTAATAAACTGAGGGCGGAGATGTAAGGCGTGATGTTTCTTTGTACTTCTAAAAGAGGTAAAATGTCCAGCCGTCAAAGTAATAATAATGATATACTAAGATATTGATTTTATGAATTCTCATTCCAGTTACTTGCAAGTGTCTGAAAGTGAAAGCGAAGAATTTTATTTTTGAGAAACGTTGAAAAAAATGTGTGATTTAAGATCTTTTTTCAATTTAACCTTGGGTCTTTTTTATCGTCTCGTATAATATAGGGCCGTGATGTGGCTTTGCTGTTTTTTTATATTGTGGATGTTGCACAGGGATTAACTGTGATTACTGAAGGAAAGAGAAAAAGGGGTACTATTTGGAAAACCATTGTTTCGCAAATAGAGGTTTTGTATGGGTTTTCCTTTTGGCATATTTTAGGAAAAGATGAAAAGTGGGGA
>NW_013693875.1:0-785 GCF_000517525.1 Limulus polyphemus | reverse complement strand
CATTTAATATTTCATTGCAGTTTGAGTCAATAAAATAATGTCTTCATTCAAAATAATACAAAACCATTTTCTAAATGAACAAATCATTTGCAAAACATATTAACTTTAACTTATTTAGATTACTTTAGGACTATATGTTACCAACATATAGTCCAACAGTTGGATTAATCCAAGATACTGTATCATTATAGTACAAGTTTCTTCTTTTAAAAAATACTGAAAATTTGGTTAATGTTCAGAGTGAAACATTACTGCAGCAAGTTATACACTGTTGTTACTTGTTAAAACAATAATACATTTTCTGATTTTATTCTTTATTTCCTAGTGGTTCTCAAACTTTTTAAGTTATAACTACAAAAAGTTTTATCTTACAAAATAAACTAAAGTTATTCTAATTTCTGTTTTGTTTGGCATTAAATTTAGACTACTTGAAGAATATCAAAAAATACTAGGCTTTTACTTTGGCTAAGAACTCATTTGCCTATTAAGTAAAAAGAGTTAGGATTTTTCATTTCCCTTTGTTTTTACTATATATATTTAATTGTGTAAATATAAATACAATATTTAAATCCCCAACATTGTTGTTGCTTATGTGTGAGATACATTTTCGAACATACACAGTTTAGGATAAAAAAATAACTAAATTTAAAAAATATATACAATAATAATAACTAAATAATGAACACACTCAAAACCACCTTTATCATTTACATATTTATCAAGTTCTCCCTTAAATTTACTACATCTGCCACATTTGAAGGCAACCCATTCTATGGCATGAGCTG
>NW_013693874.1:0-785 GCF_000517525.1 Limulus polyphemus | reverse complement strand
TATATATATATATATATACAGGCTTTTTCTCAAGTATTTGTGTATATATACATATATATATAGGCTTTTCCTCAAGTACTTGCTACCGAGAGTGAGATCAGCTGTTGCTGGCAGGGAAGGATCCAAGGTAAGTTAACTTTGTGTTATAGTCTAGAAATAAACTGTATTAAGTTTCGAAACAGCTGTATGTGGAACACTAGATTTATTTCTACACAATGTTTCGTCTCTAATAGTGAAACGTAATCAATTACAACATTTAAAGTACAAATACTTTCGTCCAGTGTCAGAACTCATTAGACTCCTGGACAATATTCAGTATAAAAACTTTGAATAATGTTTCGGTCTGATATTTGAAGTATTATAACTTAGATACACTAAGTTATAAGGTAAAAATATGTCATCATACACAAAGACTGTAGTCTACCACCTTACAGACGCTATGTTGTAAGGTAAAAACATACGCATAAACAGAAGTTTATCGTCATGTATAATAATTTACAAACACTATGTTCTACCGTAAACATATATCATTATGCACATAAACAGAAGTTCACCACAACGTGTTACAGTTTACAAACACTATGCTGGAATGAAAAACATGTCATCATGCACATAAAAAGAAGTTTTCCATCATGTATCGTAGCTTACAAACACGGTTGTAATGCAGAGCCGCAAAAAGTATTGGAATGTGGAAATATAGCTTCCAGGAAGTTTTTAATGTAACAAAAGTATTGGAACGTGGGAATATAGCTTCCAGCAAGTTTCTAACTGTACAAAAGTATTGG
>NW_013693873.1:0-785 GCF_000517525.1 Limulus polyphemus | reverse complement strand
CAGACTAGTAATTGCATCATGGTGTCACAGAAAGATCAAGTTAGAAGACTTATTATGGTGTTACAAAATGAGAGAACTAGAGAATGCATAATGGTGTTACAAAAAGAGAAAGTTTGAGTTTTATAATGGTGGTACAAAATGAGAGAACTAGAGAATGCATAATGGTGTTACAAAAAGAGAAAGTTTGAGTTTTATAATGGTGGTACAAAATGAGAGAACTAGAGAATGCATAATGGTATTTAATATAACTTCTAACTTGCTCTTTCTGTAACACCATAATATAACTTCTAACTTGCTCTTTCTGTAACACCATAATATAACTTCTAACTTGCTCTTTCTGTAACACCATAATATAACTTCTAACTTGCTCTTTCTGTCACACCATAATAAAACTTCTAGCTTGCACTTTCTGTGACATCATAATAAAACTCCAACTTGCTCTTTTTGTATGGTGTTACAGAAAGAGAAGTTAGAAGTTTTATTCTTGTTACAGAAATAGAAAGCTCGAGGTTTTATCACGGTGTTACTGAAAGAGCAAACTAGTAATTGCACCATGGTGTTACAGAAAGAGCAGACTAGTGCTTGCATCATAGTGCTAAAGAAAGAACAAATTAGAAGACTTGTTATGGTGTTACAAAATGAGAGAACTAGAGAATGCATAATGGTGTTACAAAAAGAGTAAGTTGGAATTTTATTATGGTGTTACAGAAAGTGCAAGTTAGAAGTTTTATTATGATGTGACAGAAAGAGCAAGTGAGAAGTTATATTATGATGTTAAAGAAAGT
>NW_013693872.1:0-785 GCF_000517525.1 Limulus polyphemus | reverse complement strand
ACAGTGATTCTATCATTTTACATCACCAACTCTTCTCTCTCTAGTCATTTCGTTCTTATTTTTTTCATTCGAAATCAATTCCATTTGCATCAACTTCACTAGAAACACAAGAATCGGGAAAAGAATAAATAAAAATACAGGAAGTGCTAATTTTCATAGCTTGTTTGAAAAAAAACCAAAACAGACAGACATACGCGTTATATACATATCAATCTTGCTGAAAGAAGAATATTAATTAGAAATCCTTACTAGGGTCATTACCGCCATAAAAAAAAAAACGTTTTCAGATAAGTGTCTTTCAACTCTTAAGAATAATTACAAGGGAATAAATACATTTTTTATTGCTTATTAAAAACTGTTACATGTTTGTTTGTTCTGTTGTTAAGCACAAAGCTACAGAATGGGCTATCAGTGCTGTATCCACCACGAGTATCGAAATCCGATTTTTAGCGTTATAAGTCCTCAGACTTACCGCTGAGCCATTGGGGGTGGGTGGGAAATTTTACATGTAAAAAAAATCGATCAAAATATACCAATATTCACTAGGGGCGTAGCAAAGTGTCTGTATTTGGGTGGAGGAGGGTGCGTGACTGAATTTGGCTGACAAAATAGAAGGCTGTGGATATTTTAAAACAGAAAATGTGTATATGAAGATAGAGTGCTAAAACTATCAGAACTGTCGACAGACTAATGGGCATGCATGATCCAGTTAGGAATTTTATCACTTGCCGATTTTTTTGGGGGTATTTTCATTGTTTACCGAACAATTCATCGCAACAAGAAAT
>NW_013693871.1:0-785 GCF_000517525.1 Limulus polyphemus | reverse complement strand
TTTAAAAAACAAACAAACAAACAAACTAATTTTCAAGGGATAGGGTGAAAGAATTTTAAACTGTATCTGTTTTTTTTTTCATAAGTAAACACAAAGCTACAGGGATCGAAACCAGGTTTCTAGCGTTGTAAGTCCGTAGACATGCCGCTGTGCTACTGGGGGGGGGGATGAAGACAAAGTCATCTGAAGTTACAACATGTAACTTAAGTCTAATTGTAAATCAGCGATTAATTAAACATACACGTATATGCTAATTATTAACTAATTTCATCCAGTTTTTAGTATAGTTATATATTTAATTTATTACTAATTAATTTAGTGAGCTAATGTGAATTACTTTCTTTTCGTGATTTTATTAAAACTTAGCTACAAAATACACTATTCGTTTGTAATTATTGTATGTGATATTTCCTCAAAAAATATTTCAAAGAAACAACAACATAACCAAGAATCCACAAGAAGACAAGTTCTGGCGAAATGAAAAACCATATAAAAAACAACAACATAACCAAGAATCCACAAGAAGACAAGTTCTGGCGAAATGAAAAACCATATAAAAAACAACAACATAACCAAGAATCCACAAGAAGACAAGTTCTGGCGAAATGAAAAACCATATAAAATATTTCAACTTAAGGCATGCGAAAAGGAAAAAAAACGATCGGCAACATCGCTAAAACTATAAACAATCAACGGGCGACAAGCGTGATTCTGTTGAAATCAGCCAATAAACCGTTTTAAGTATAAACAATCAACGGGCTACATGCGTGATTCTGTTGAAATCA
>NW_013693870.1:0-785 GCF_000517525.1 Limulus polyphemus | reverse complement strand
AACTACTTAAAGGACTAAAATATTCTAGAAACATCTTACGAAAGTTATAATTTACTTTGATTAAACTACTTAAAGGACTAAAATATTGTAGAAACATTTTACGAAAGTTATAATTTAATTTGAGTAAAAACTATTTAAGGGACTAAAATATTCTCGAAACAATTTACGAAAGGTATAATTTACTTTGACTAAACTACTTAAAGGACTAAAATATTCTAGAAACAATTTACGAAAGTTATAATTACTTTGACTAAAAGTACTTAAAGGACTAAAATATTCTAAAGACATTTTATTTCAACTATAATTTACTTTGACTAAACTACTTAAAGGACTAAAATGTTCTAGAAACATTTCATCTTAGCTATAATTTACTTTGAATAAACTACTTAAAGGAGTAAAATATTCTAGAAACATTTTACAAAAGCTAAAATTTACTTTGACTAAAAACTACTTAAAGGACTAAAATATTCTAAAGATATTTTATTTCAGCTATAATTTACTTTGACTAAACAACTTAAAGGACTAAAATATCCTACAAACATTTTTACCAAAGCTATAATTTACTTTGAATAAAAACTTCTTAAAGGAGTAAAATATTCTAGAAACATTTTACGAAAGCTATCATTTACTTTGACTAAAAACTACTTAAAGGACTAAAATATCCTAGAAACTTTTTTACCAAAGCTATAATTTACTTTGACGAAAAACTACTTAATGGACTAAAACATTCTAGAAACATTTTACGAAAGCTATCATTTACTTTGAATAAAAACTACTTAAAGGAC
>NW_013693869.1:0-785 GCF_000517525.1 Limulus polyphemus | reverse complement strand
CTCCAAGTGGATATGGAGTAAACATGAAGGTATATAGACCAAGATGTACTCCAAGTGGATATGGAGTAAACATGAAGGTATATAGACCAAGATGTACTCCAAGTGGATATGGAGTAAACATGAAAGTATATAGACCAAGATGTACTCCAAGTGGATATGGAGTAAACAAGAAGGTATGTAGACCAAGATGTACTCCAAGTGGATATGGAGTAAACAAGAAGGTATGTAGACCAAGATGTACTCCAAGTGGATATGGAGTAAACATGAAGGTATATAGACCAAGATGTATTCCAAGTGGATATGGAGTAAACATGAAGGTATATAGACCAAGATGTACTCCAAGTGGATATGGAGTAAACATGAAGGTATATAGATCAAGATGTACTCCAAGTGGAGGTGGAAGGTAGACCAGCATGTAAGTCAAGATACGTGAGTGATGACCTGAGGCAGAGTGGTCATACAGGCCTTTTGAAGTTTGCCTGCCACTCATATATAAGACAACTCTTCTGATAGTAGTTATTACATAAAAGTACTTGATCATGTGTCTTAATTTTCCTTTTTATTAAAAAGTTATTAAGTTTTAAAATGAGAACAACTTTTTGTAGGTCTGTAAACTATCTTAGGCCTACTTCTCATGTGTTATAGGGTTTGAAGTGGAAATTTGGTCTTAAATAGATATACTACTTAACAGGTCCTGGAAGCTACGTCAGGCCTAATTCTGATGTGTTGTAGAGTTTGAAGTATTAGTTCGTCAAGAAATTAATGTCGCGTTTTGAAACACTTTC
>NW_013693868.1:0-785 GCF_000517525.1 Limulus polyphemus | reverse complement strand
TGAACTCTCTTCTACTTCATGCTAGGTAGATTGTCTCTAACAGACCGTCAACAATGTAAACATGATGGGCACGAACAAGATGTCATATTTCTTTCCGTACGTTGTGGTTTTTATCTTTTTTTTGTTTATTTAATTGAGAGCTGCAATAACCGTTCACCTTATGTCCATACTGAATACATCTAAGTCATGTAGGTAGCGTTGCATAAGCTACTGATTAGAATACATTGTTCTAAGCCTGTTACCCACGTGCTCTACCTTCTGTTTTTACATTTTTACAAAGTATATTTGACTAGCGTGCTATACTGCTTGAAGTACATATTTTAAAGTAGCTGGCTAATCTACCCTCCTGTCTCTTCAAATAGCATTGTAAGGATTATTTATTTAGGTCAGGTGAGCATATGCCTAGAACAGCTCAGAGGTTTCTTATGTCTTATATGTAAGACAACAACTTATTTTGCAAAATGATCGCATCTAGTTAAAAGGATTATATACAGCTCACGTGAAACCGTAAAAAGCAGCCTTACCGTGCATGCTTATCGTCGATACAGTAGTTGTAGTATAACAACATCCTATGGACAGATACCCATATAATGATGTTTTACGTCGCCTCAATGGTTTGTCTTTTAAGAAACTCAACTGTGAGCAATAGTCGAGTTCAGTAAGATTTCTTTATTGAAATTTGCCCTTGGCATACGTGTGGCAATGGAGAGGTAGGAGTACTTTGTCAGAAATATCTACACTCCTAGGATGAATACTTTTAAAATTATTTTATGACAACCTTATAT
>NW_013693867.1:0-785 GCF_000517525.1 Limulus polyphemus | reverse complement strand
GAAAAATCTTTATCGCTCATTTTTACTTTAAATATTTCGTCAGAAATCGTAATTTCCGTCTGTTTGTTTGTTCAGTTTTTGCGGAAAGCTACTCGAGGACCATCTGCGCTTGCCATCCCTAATTTTCATTTCATAGACTGGAGGTAAGGCAACTAGGCATTACCACTCTCCGCCAACCGTTTACCAACAAACAATGGGATTAATCGTTTTACTATAATGTATCCTCGGCATGTGCGGCGAAGGGTTTCGATCCCGCGATTCGGAGGTTGCAAGTGTAGTTCCCTAACCACTACTCCACACAAGACCTCCCCCTTTTACTTTTGAAACAGAAACAGCAAGACAAAATGTAAATAATAAATAGTAAAAATATTTCCGAAAATAGATTATTTCAAAACATATAAACTTGAACTCGGCCTTTTAAACATGTGCCGTAAGCTAAAAAAACTTTAATTATCACTAACGTTAAGATTTTTACGATTAACTTCAGCACAAGAGCAGTTAATTTCAATGTAAGTGATGCGTAACTTAGACAACACGTAGTTCACCACTGCATGAAGTTTCGGTTTTTTTGACATTTCTTTGTCCAGGGTTATTGATGAGTGGTGAAATTCCTCGGAACTGGTTCAACCCAGTGACAAGTGGAGAACCGGATGATAGATTGGGCTCCATATTTATTTTTAATGCCAGTCCAAGTCTGAAAGCAAAATGCTAATACACTGCCGGATACTTCATAATTCTATTGATCATTATCAATGAGTAGAGTTCGGAAAGATAAGTGATAGAAT
>NW_013693866.1:0-785 GCF_000517525.1 Limulus polyphemus | reverse complement strand
AACCCGTGGGCCTATGAACCACATTTACGGAGCCGTTATAATGCTTGAACTACTATTTTGTACTCTTTCAGATTAAGGATCATTACCGCTACAATGCAATTTAATTTCTTTAACCAAGCTACTTACTTACGTGCTCAAATGGAAATCGATGCCAAATTTGGAGTACGCTTTTAGAGATTCTCAGTAAAAGTATTTTCGCGAAATACCCGGTTTCCCTGAAGGGTTGGGTGAAAAATTTTATCTTTGTGCAAACCTCGGAGCCGAGACGATTCTTTGACACCACTTAGAAGTTGGTGTGACCAGTGTTTTACGTGACACGTACACAGACACTGAATCTTATTATATATACTAGCGTATAGCCCGTCAAAAATGATGGGGAAAGTACTACCACCCCCCACCCGATAGTATACCCTAACATTTCATAGTTAAGTGAAATAAATAAATTTTGCGAAATCAAGCTTGATTAACAAAGAGGCAGAAAAGGTGCAGTTGAGGCAGTCAAACGTCGGTAAATCTATTTGTGAGACAATCAGAATTAAGATCATTAATGAAAAGAATTCGTGGCGTATTCATAGACTAATTATTGGTAAAAATCAGTTAAATTAACAACTTTTAATACAGTGTAGACATAGACTAATTATTGGTAAAAATCAGTTAAATTAACAACTTTTAATACAGTGTAGCACCATTATAACGCGATCGTTGAGGTCCATAAAATGTCATCACGAAACAAGCGGGGTCGCGCTAAATCGGGGTTTTGTACTGATGCACTTAAAATATTAAAA
>NW_013693865.1:0-785 GCF_000517525.1 Limulus polyphemus | reverse complement strand
GTGATATACGTTGAAACAAGTAGAGTGTATGTAATGTCTCATCGGATTTTTTATTATTTTTTACCCTCTACAGTAAGTTATTTGTATTTTATTCTAATTTTGAAACTGGAAACAGTATCATTTTAAGTATTGTGTAAAAAAAAATCGTTGTTTTTACAAAATTGTGAGTTTTTCATAATGACAATAAATACTGCTTTTCAAATCAGAGTAACACTTTCATAGGCGTCATTTTAGAAATATTCTGGGGAGGGGTTAAAGATGTATCAGCATATACATAGAACATAACAACATAACAATAACTAGGCAAGTATTACATTCCTGATACTTTTAGGTGATATAGATAGTTTCGTCTATATCTCCTTGTTGGCTCAGTGATAAGACTGAAGGTTTACTACGCTAAAGGTCACGTTTCGATTCCCGTGGTGAGCACGGCACGGATAACCCATTGTGTACCTTTGTTTTTTAAAAAGAAACGAACGTGATCTTGATTCGCTGTCGTTTAAATACCTTTTCTGTTTTTTACCTGTTGTCGCAAACATATCCCAAAGTTTCATCTGATATGCGTGAATGTAATGTAATCGTGTAATTTCTATATCGGGGATTCTCAAACTGTGGTCCTAGTACCACTGGTGGTACGTGGAGCTAACGTTGGTGGTACACTACACAATTAATATAAAAAAAACTCATAAAATTTGTAATAAGCCCTATCTGAGCTTTCCACTTACACACACACACACACACACACACACATATATATATATATATATATATATACTACTCTCTAC
>NW_013693864.1:0-785 GCF_000517525.1 Limulus polyphemus | reverse complement strand
CCTTCTTACGTGCTTTACCTGTACAGTTTAGTTAAAGAAAGTAAACCTTGTTACACACTTTACCTTTACAGTTTAGTTGATAAAAGTGAACCTTGTTACACACTTTACCTGTACAGTTTAGTTAAAGAAAGTGAACCTTGTTACACACTTTACCTGTATAGTTTAGTTGAAGAAAGTGAACCTTGTGACACACTTTACCTGTACAGTTTAGTTGAAGAAAGTGAACCTTGTTACACCAGGTAAAGTGTGTAACAAGGTTCACTTTCTTTAACTAAACTGTACAGGTAAAGGTGTAACAAGGTTCACTTTCTTCAACTAAACTGTACAGGTAAAGCACTTTCTTTAACTAAACTGTACAGGTAAAGTGTGTAACAAGGTTCACTTTCTTCAACTAAACTGTACGAACCTTGTTACACACTTTACCTGTACAATTTAGTTAAAGGAAGTGAACCTTGTTACACACTTTACCTGTACAGTTTAGTTAAAGAAAGTGAACCTTGTTACACGTTTTACCTGTACAGTTTAGTTGAAGAAAGTGAACCTTGTTACACACTTTACCTGTACAGTTTAGTTGAAGAAAGTGAACCTTGTTACACACTTTACCTGTACAATTTAGTTAAAGGAAGTGAACCTTGTTACACACTTTACCTGTACAGTTTAGTTAAAGAAAGTGAACCTTGTTACACGTTTTACCTGTACAGTTTAGTTGAAGAAAGTGAACCTTGTTACACACTTTACCTGTATAGTTTAGTTGAAGAAAGTGAACCCTGGTACACACTTTACCT
>NW_013693863.1:0-785 GCF_000517525.1 Limulus polyphemus | reverse complement strand
GATCCTTAATATGGCAAGAAACACACCAGTTTGATCCCATCTCTCTTCTACTGATCCTTAATATGGTAAGAAAGACATCAGTCTGATCCCATCACTCTTCTATTAATACTTAATATGGCAAAAAAACATGCCAATCTGATCCCATCACTCTTCTACTGATTCTTAATATGGCTAGAAACACGTCAGTCTGTTCCCATGGCTCTTCTACTGAAAGTTAATACTACATGAAACATCCCAATCTGATCCTATCACTCTTCTATTAAGCCTTAATATGGCAAGAAACACGCCAGTCTGATCCCATCACTCTTCTACTAATTCTTAATATGGTAAGAAACACGTCAGTCTGTTCCCATCGCTCTTCTATTGAAAGTTAATACTACATGAAACACACCAATCTGATCCCATCACTCTTCTACTAATCCTTAATATGACAAGAAACACACCAGGCTGATCCATCGCTCTACTATTGAAAGTTAATACTACATGAAACATCCCAATCTGATCCCATCATTCTTCTACTGATCCTTAATATGACAAGAAACACACCAATCTGATCCCATCACTCTTCTACTGATCCTTAATATGGTAAGAAACACACCAGTCTGATCCCATCGCTCTTCTATTGAAAGTTAATACTACATGAAACATCCCAATCTGATCCCGTCATTCTTCTACTGATCCTTAATATGACAAGAAACACACCAATCTGATTCCATCACTCTTCTACTGATCCTTAATATGGTAAGAAACACACCAGTCTGATCCCGTCATTCTCCTATTGAACG
>NW_013693862.1:0-785 GCF_000517525.1 Limulus polyphemus | reverse complement strand
CAGTAAGGTACGTAGTGTTTGTGTACTGTACCTGTAGACAGTAAGGTACGTAGTGTTTGTGTACTGTACCTGTAGACAGTAAGATATGTAGTGTTTGTGTACTGTACCTGTAGACAGTAAGGTACGTAGTGTTTGTGTACTGTACCGGTAGAGATTAAGGTATGTAGTGTTTGTGTACTGTACCTGTAGACAGTAAGGTATGTAGTGTTTGTGTACTGTACCTGTAGACAGTAAGGTATGTAGTGTTTGTGTACTGTACCTGTAGACAGTAAGGTATGTAGTGTTTGTGTACTGTACCTGTAGAGAGTAAGGTACGTAGCAGTTGTGTACTATACCTGTAGACAGTAAGGTATGTAGTGTTTGTGTATTGTACCTGTAGACAGTAAGGTACGTAGTGTTTTTGTACTCTACCTGTTCATCCAGTAACATTTAACTCTGTTTATTTTTATTTCATGAATTATGTTAGGGATTTTGTTTTTATGTGATGTTTATTGTTGGTTGTATATGTTTTCTCATTGTAAAAGGATGCCACCAAGGCAGCAGGAGAACCAAGCCCCCAGGTACAACTGAAAATAGCCAATCATTTAAGATATACCAGTGTTAGACCGAAAACTAACCACCCAGTTTGGGAGGAGAACTTTTCATTTCTGTTACGGAATCCACGTACAGATGAACTTAAATTAGAGGTGCTGTACACAAACAATTATTGAAGTAATGTAGCTAACAGAATAGTACACAACTAAAGTATTACAAATTATATTAAATTAAAGGTACTGTACACAAAC
>NW_013693861.1:0-785 GCF_000517525.1 Limulus polyphemus | reverse complement strand
ACAACACATCATACCAGTACACTTGACACCATTTACTAACAACACATCATACCAGTACACTTGACACTGTTACTAACAACACATCATACCAGTACACTTGACACGTTACTAACAACACATCATACCAGTACACTTGACACCATTACTAACAACACATCATACCAGTACACTTGACACCATTACTTTTAACATTTAAATATATATTTTAAGGAATATTTGTGACGTAGAGGCCTTATTCTTTCTTTGATTGGCCGTATTCTCTGCTATGGACTGCATGTCTGGACTATGGCGTGACCTACAGTCTTACAGCTTGTTTTTAACACTGCTAATAAACTTTGTATCTTTTCAACTTTAAATTTGTGTTTCTTATCTACTTCTATTTTCTGTCTCTGTGTTTTTTGTAACCATGAAATACTTTGTGAATGTCTATATTTTTACGTTACATACTAGCTGGAAGTTATGTCAATTCATGATTAAAGAAAGGTTATCTTAGGACAATAAAAGTTGCTTCACTTATATGTAGTTGTAAAAAACACCGATAGAAACTACAAAACACAAAATGCTAAAAGGCAAATTAGCACGCATCTCCGCGTGGAACTAACAAATCTTCAGGCCAAATTTGGTGAATATCCATCTACAGGGGGCGAAGTAGTGATAAAAACCGCCAATAAAAACCGGAAATTCCAAAACTGAAAATTTGTATGTACTTCCCCATGGACTAATGAACCTCCATACCAATTTGGGTGAAGATCCATCCATACGTTGCGAAGTAGTTATATGGACAT
>NW_013693860.1:0-785 GCF_000517525.1 Limulus polyphemus | reverse complement strand
GGTAGTTTTACTTGTGATGTTTTATGTTACAGGTTTTTAAATCTGTGATGGTAGTTTTACTTGTGATGTTTTATGCTACAGGTTTTTAAATCTGTGATGGTAGTTTTACTTGTGATGTTTTATGCTACAGGTTTTTAAATCTCCTACAATTCAAGTTATCAAACTTTGAGATACACAAGCTTAACACCTGGTTTAATGATACTGAAACATGGTAGTTTTCAGGAATAAAAAAAAATACTTTGAGTTGTGATAAAGCGAATCTTAAGCTACTATAATTGTAAAACATAGATTATACATACTTACTACCTTGACACACTGTATGGAACATCGAGGATGACGTCACGAACTGCCGAGCAGAAGGACCACACAGATGTAGCTCACGTTCTTATTCTGATGCAAAATTCATGAATAAAAATACTATATAACCAGATCGGGGTTTTCACTGTTCTTTAAACAAAACGTCAAAAAAAAGATAACATTGGACCAACTCATTAAAATGCAAGAAATTTGAATAATAAGTATCAAGCACCTAATTAAAATCCCATTAAGAACATTAACATTGGTGAACCCAAAAAACCTTATCGCTCTTGGTTTTAGATTAAAACTTGGTCATCGTATGTATACGTAGCTTAATTTATTTTATTTTTTAACATTTGTCAATGTTATGGCAGTAGACAGACTGAACACGCCGAGATTTATTTTATATACATATCGCACAAGTTTGCACCAAAATACGTCACAGATATGACATTTACATACATACACACACATCCTGTACTCTTGCT
>NW_013693859.1:0-785 GCF_000517525.1 Limulus polyphemus | reverse complement strand
TAGTTTTTTTAGTTGTTTTATAATTGTTATAGTTTTGGTTATAGTTGTTTCAGGCTAACTATTGTTGATGTATAAAACATTGATGTTGTGTAACACAATATTCCTCAGGAATCGTTGCGATGGTTTACTTTATCATTGTTCCCGAGTGGGACAGCTGTAAGTCTACAGATTTACGACGCTAAAAATCAGGGGTTCGATTCTTCTCGGTGGACATAGCAGATAGCCCGATGTAGCTCTGCTATAAAAAGAATAAATCATCGCAACGATTCTTAAGGAATATTGTGTTACACAACATCAATGTTTTATACATCAACAACAGTTAGCCTGAAACAACTATAAAAGAGGGTGTATTTTTTTTTCGTTTAGGAATGCCCGACAGGAGTTGTAAGTGAAGACTCTTTCAAGGAGATTTTTGCCCAATTTTTCCCTCAAGGTGGTAAGTTTAACTTCTGTTATAGGATATTTTCATATATTCTATATGATATCCATTTTTAAAGAGAAACATGATACATAAGTGATTATATAGATATTACATCCTATACTAATTCGCGTTGTTTGTCTGTGAACGTTTTTGTCATATATTCTATATGATATCCATTTTTAAAGAGAAACATGATACATAAGTGATTACATAGATATTATATCCTATACTAATTCGCATTGTTTATCTGTGAACGTTTTTGTCATATATTCTATATGATATCCATTTTTAAAGAGAAACATGATACATAAGTGATTATATAGATATTACATCCTATACTAATTCGCGTTGTTTGTCTGTGAAT
>NW_013693858.1:0-785 GCF_000517525.1 Limulus polyphemus | reverse complement strand
TATGGGATTTTTACCGGTTGGATCCACATGTTGTATCATACGTATTAATCCTAACAACATGTGGATCCAACCGGTAAAAATCCCATATATCATACGTATTAATCCTATGGGATTTTACCGGTTGGATCCACATGTTGTATCATACGTATTAATCCTATGGGATTTTTACCGGTTGGATCCACATGTTACGTTATATTAATTAATCCTATGTTTTTGTTGTTTTCAATATTAGAAATTAGTTCTATAAATAGATGTAAAATATATAATAAACCGAACAGTTTGTTTTCATTTGTATGTTTGTTGATGTCGTTAAATACAAACTATACAATGAGTTATCTGTGCTGTGCCTACCGCGAGTATCACAGCCCGAATTTTAGCGTGATGAACCCTCAGACTTTTCGCTGAGCCATGAAGGGGGCGAGGGGAGCAACCCCTAAATATATTAGTGGAATTAATTATAATTTACGTTGTTGTTTTTTTGTGATTGAAATGTTGCCGGACACTGTAGCCAACAAAGTCATGGGCCAATTTAGTGCATAGATAGTTTAGACGAAACGTATTTTAAAATTCAACAGATAATTTTGAGGATAAAAGGTTCTTTTTCTTTCTATCGAGATACAACTCTATTAGTTACATAAACTTGTTACTTTGCAGTTAATAAGATCCAGTATTAACCTACCTGTCACAACGTTCAAGTCGCTGCTGATTTTATCCGTGGTGAACGACCCTAGGTTGTTGATTTTATCCGTGGTGAGCGACCCTAGGTTGTTGATTTTATCCGTGGT
>NW_013693857.1:0-785 GCF_000517525.1 Limulus polyphemus | reverse complement strand
TAATGTGTCAGGACCCCCCCCCCCCGATGGTGACACTGTAGACCAGGTCCGAATGTGACCCCCCCCCGATGGTGACACTGTAGACCAGGTCCGAATGTCGACCCCCCCCCGATGGTGACACTGTGGACCAGGTCCGAATGTGACCCCCCCCTCTCCATGTTAACCCTTGGAGCCCTAAGAGTACATGCCAGGTTTGGTGGCAATTAGTTCAGCGTTTTGCCAGTTATAAGCTAACACACACACACTTTTGTCAGATAAATGGTTTAGATATGTTTTAAGATGTTCATCATCTTGTTGCTATGGCAATTGGTTTTTCCTCGTATTATTCCTTTTATTTACGTGAAATGTCTCTTAACGCTTTTCGCATGGAAAACAATAAAAAATAACATTTAGATTACGCTTCTGACACTTAATTAACACTTCTAACACTTACTAAACCAACAAAGTTTTCATGTACACGCTCAGTTCTCTCAGAAGTTTTACTTTTGCAAACTAAAAATCATTACTTGAGCAAATAGTAATTTCAGTTACATTATCAGTTCTCCTTAGAGATTATTATTATTATCATATGCGTAGTAAACTTACGAGGGTAATTATAACGTTCAGTTTCTACAAGTTAGTTAGGATTGCTATTAATTTGACTCACAAGCAAAGATACCAATCATATATTATTGTATATCTTAAATTTATTACATCAACACTTTGTTACCCTACGTGAAAAGCTATCCATTACATAATCAGTTCTCTCTAGCATTTATATTACATCAACATTTTGTTACCCTACC
>NW_013693856.1:0-785 GCF_000517525.1 Limulus polyphemus | reverse complement strand
TCACAACTTCAAGACTAATTAGATCCAGTTTCTTATCACAACTTCAAGACTAATTAGATCCAGTTTATTATCACAACTTCAAGACTAATTAGATCCAGTTTCATATCACAACTTCAAGACTAATTGTATCCAGTTTCATATCACAACTTCAAGACTAATTAGATCCAGTTTATTATCACAACTTCAAGACTAATTAGATCCAGTTTCTAGTTATAGCTTGAAGTCTAACTTGTTAGTAATAAAGTTTGTAACTTCTACTCATGAGGAAACAAGAAAGCAGCTTTATGAAATGTTGGGTTCGATAATCCCTTTAACCAAGTACTGGTATAACTGATGAAGCACTACTTGGCTTCCTATCTTTGTTCCAGACAGTTGTTCTTGTGGTGAACTCGGAGTGAAAAGGTTTTCGTGTATTCTAGAAGAACAAGGTAATAATGTCAAGAAGTAGAATAGATACGACGTATAAATGTAGGCGAGGTTTTATTATGATAAATTATTCTAATTTTACTATTAGTTATTATTATTATTATTTTGTAAATGGCGTATTCGTTTTTATATATCGTATAGCTGTGATACGGTTGGTGCCTTTCTCTACTTGTTAAACACCTTTAACATTTGGGACAGTTCCCCTCTACACGTTCAAACAACTTTAACGGTTGGGACAGTTCCCTTCTACACGTTTAAATACCTTTAACATTTGGGACAGTTCCCCTCTACACGTTCAAACAACTTTAACGGTTGGGACAGTTCTCTCTACACGTTTAAATACCTTTAACATTTGGGAC
>NW_013693855.1:0-785 GCF_000517525.1 Limulus polyphemus | reverse complement strand
AATCGTGATTTTACACAACATGTTAAATACCTAAGGTATATTATACCTTATACAAGGTGATTCGTGATATTACACAACATGTTAAATATCTAAAGTAAATTATACCTTATCCAAAGTGATTCGTGATTTTACACAACATGTTAAATATCCAATGTATATTATTCCTTATCCAAGGTGATTCGTGATTTTACACAACATGTTAAATAATCTAAGGTATATTATACCTTATCCAAAGTGATTCGTGATCTTACACAACATGTTAAATATCTAAAGTATATTGTACCTTATCCAAGGTGATTCGTGATCTTACACAACATGTTAAATATCTCAAGTATATTATACCTTATGTAAGATGACTCGTGATCTTACACAACATGTTAAATATCTAAAGTATATTATACCTTATACAAGATGATTCGTGATATTACACAACATGTTAAATATCTAAAGTATATTATACCTTATCCAAGGTGATTCGTGATATTACACAACACGTTAAATATGTAAAGTATATTATACCTTATCCAAGGTGATTCGTGATATTACACAACATGTTAAATATATAAAATATATTGTACCTTATGTAAGGTGATTCGTGATTTTACACAACATGTTAAATATCTAAAGTATATTATACCTTATAAGGTGATTCGTGATCTTACACAACATGTTAAATATCTAAAGTAAATTATACCTTATCCAAAGTGATTCGTGATCTTACACAACATGTTAAATATATAAAGTATATTATACATTATCCAAGGTTATTCGTGATATTACACAAC
>NW_013693854.1:0-785 GCF_000517525.1 Limulus polyphemus | reverse complement strand
TAAAATATATTGGTTCATAAAGTATTTTAAATATCTTGTTTAATAAAGTGTTGTAAATAAAATATCTTGGTTCATAAAGTATTTTAAATATATTGTTTCATAAAGTATTTTAAATATCTTGTTTAATAAAGTGTTGTAAACATCTTGGTTCATAAAGTATTTTAAATATCTTGGTTCATAAAGTGTTGTAAATAAAATATATTGGTTCATAAAGTATTTTAAATATCTTGTTTAATAAAGTGTTGTAAATATCTTGGTTCATAAAGTATTTTAAATATCTTGGTTCATAAAGTGTTGTAAATAAAATATCTTGGTTCATAAAGTGTTGTAAATAAAATATCTTGGTTCATAAAGTATTTTAAATATTTTGTTTAATAAAGTGTTGTAAATAAAATGTCTTGGTTTTTTAAAGTGTAAATAAAATATATTAGCTTATAAAATGTCATAAATAAAATGTATTAGTTGATAAATTGTTATTAGTAAAATGTTGAAAATAGAAATATTTCAATGATTAATCGATGCTACTTCTCAAGATTAATCTTTTGTCACTAATAACAATAACTTCTGATCAAAATAAGGTATTTATATATATACAAACTAAAAATCAACCTGCCTATCAGTATAGCTAGCTAAGTATACTTTTCATCAATTGGGTTACTCTCGCCTTTAACGATATTTCCAGCTGTAATTCCAATAATATCTCACGAGATTCGTCTAGCTTGTGACGAGATTCGTCTAGCTTGTGAGATTTAGGTTAGTCCTAAATACTTATTTTAACCTGACTA
>NW_013693853.1:0-786 GCF_000517525.1 Limulus polyphemus | reverse complement strand
AACCCGCGACCCTCAGATTATGAGTCGAGTGCCTTAACCACCTGGCCACTAAAGAGTAAATATTCATATAAACATTAACTTTGAGGCTTAAGATTTGAGTTTAACTGAGTAAGGATTGCGTTCATACGTCGAAGATTTTACTAAACTGTAACCAACTAATTACGTCTATTCTGTTATTGCGATCACTACGATTATTTTCTAAGTTTCAAAAAAAACATTCATTTTTTTGTTAAGTGGTTTTCAAAGAACGTTTCATATTTCAACACTCATAATGTTAGGAAAATACTTAAGTTAAAAAAATCAGTTAAAGAAAAATTACTAAACCATATAACCAAAGCGCTTTTGAAAGGCGAATCTTTATTTATGCCCCTGATGAAGAAAGGTCCACGTTTAGAAAGCGCTTGGATTAAAGGGTTTCGTATTTTCTTATTTCAACATTATGAAGCAATTATTATTACGAATAAGTACCTAAGCAGTATTCTCCATATTTGTATGTGAAGTATAATGTAGACACGAACACGATACAATAAATCTCCTCGGCTATGTTTCTATAATTTCTATATATCTCACTTCCAATCAAAGAAAATTGTTAGAATTCCTTTCTGGGGAAAGTAAAGCTACGTTCATTCAGAGTCTGAAACCAATTCGTGCAGATTGTGTTCTCTACAGCCGAAGAATCCTATGTTGGTGCGTTGATTTTGTCTGATTTCACTTCTTTAACAACTGTATGAAATTGGCAGCACATGGCAGTCAGTGACTTAAAGAGGTCGAAAAGGTGATTAAAAA
>NW_013693852.1:0-786 GCF_000517525.1 Limulus polyphemus | reverse complement strand
AAACCTGTGGTTGTCTGGCATGATTTGATTTTAGTTTTTAATAAAGTTAACTCTGGGTCTGATTGGAACCCCTGCCTTGATGTTTTCGATACAACAGTTAATAACAGTTAGATGAGGGTTAACGTCAAAGTTAAGGCTATGTTTTAACAGAGGAATCTGACCACTGGTAAGAATTTTACCTGAAATATTGATAACGTCAAAGTTAACGCCATGTTTTAACAGAGGAATCTGACCACTGGTAAGAATTTTACCTGAAATATTAATAACGTTAGACGAGGGTTAACTTGAAAGTTAAGGTCGTGTTTTAATAGAGTAATTTGACCACTGGTAAGAATCTTATCTGAAAGATTAATAAATAGCATTGGGTGCTGGATCATTTGTTTATTTGTTGAAACTTTTCTCCGGAGGGTATTCGCAGGTTTTATGTTTGCTGTAATATTGTTATCTTCACCCATTCAGCTGATTTCCTGAAGCTTGATACTGAGAGATCTGATCGTGGTACTTTAGACTATAAATTTTCTTACTGCTTTATTACACACTGTGTTTAAATGTATTAAATTCGATTTTTACTAACCATTTTTGATCTCATGGTAGACCAGATACCGGTTTCCTGACGTCATTCCTCAGTTTCAATAATAGCAACTTTCACGTGCTACTCACTTGCTTACTTTACAAGCGACGGAGTAGCTTGCTTGTGTAAAAACATTGTTAGCCTGGTAAAAGCTGATAAACACGAACATTGTTACAGGATCAATGAACAGCATACATCTTTATTGTTGGTGTTTC
>NW_013693851.1:0-786 GCF_000517525.1 Limulus polyphemus | reverse complement strand
ACTGTCAACATATTTCCAATACTTTTTCACATTAGACTAAACACTGTCAACATATTTCCAATACTTTTCACATTAGATTAATTTATTCCGCAAAGTTTCCATGACCCATTTTGTGTGTGTGTGTGTGTGTTTTAACGCAAAGCTGCATAATAAACATCTTCGGTCTCTCCATCAAGGGGGAATCAAACCCCGGATTTGAACGCTGAAAGTCCGTTAACTTACAGCTTATGGATTGGGGGGCAACTCTTTTTTTCCCCATTACGTTACTAAAATATCACCAAACAAAATGAATATATGCTGTGCTTTAGGTGTTTTATACTGATTGTTTTATAGTGTGTCTGACTCGGGGGGATAGAACCACGAATTACAGCGTTATAAGCCCTCAAGACATACTTTCACCGATGCAAGAAACCGTTTATTTTTACTATATTATCGTTTAAAACTGTACAAAATGATACTTGATTATGTCTCGTTTTTTGTTTAATTCTTTCGAATGTAGGACACACACACACACACACTCGTATATATAATATTTCGGTGGAGAAAAACTTTAAAATCAAGATGAAATGACGCATCGCACCTAAACATTTTAAACTACTGGAAAAGCCAACAGACAACTGATAACTTTAACGCAAGGACTGACGGGACTGCAGCTCCAATCTTGTAATTTTTGAAAGGTACAAACAATTCTATAGTTAAGCTCCTAAAAATACATTTCCCCTAGAACCCCCAGTAGGCTTAATCAACCATCGTTCTTAGGGTAAAACTTTTAAATCATAAATAATA
>NW_013693850.1:0-786 GCF_000517525.1 Limulus polyphemus | reverse complement strand
TCACATTGAACTATGCATGCAAACTGGTTGGTTCTAGTGAAATCTGGGATCACCGTCTGTTTTACTATATTAAGCTGATCTTGTTTCTTTACTTACGAATTAAATGATCAAAGTTTTCAGTTTGCCAGTAAGAAAATTTATATATAAAATGTAATTTTGTTTTAATCTATGAACATTTTTAGTTAAGAAAAATCATAAATTATTATTGAGGAATTATTTCTGGCTGCTGTTTAATCTCCTTATAAATTGCTACTAACGAATGAAAACACCAAATTGTTCTCTCTGTTTACAGACATCAGTGTATTTAACGTGCTTATTGAGTTCAACTATCTTTTTTTTATATTTAGTTTCATTAATATTTCAAAACAATAATGAAACGAGTTTTTGAAGCGTAATGCTTCTAACCAGTCAATCTAAGATGTCTAAGTGAGTCGTTGAAATAGTAAAGTACAAGTAATTTTTGTTCTATTGCAAAGCTACACAATGGACTATTCGCGCTGTGTCCACCACGGGTAATCTAACCCGTAATCTTACCGCTGAACCACCAGGGGACACATTAATAGAAGACAGAATCTGTATTTTATACAATACTCTCATTCTCAGGTATCCGAAGAATAAAGATTTTCGTAAAATTCCATGGCATTTCTGTTTTTCGTGTGACATGTTAGGGTCCCCCAGTGGCGCAGTGGTATGTCTGCGGACTAACAACGATAAAACCGTGTTTCGATACCCGAGGTGGACAGAGCACAGATAGCCAACTGTGTAGCTTTGTGCTTAACTACAAAC
>NW_013693849.1:0-786 GCF_000517525.1 Limulus polyphemus | reverse complement strand
AGAATGATGTTTGAATTCCACTGTTTTGGTCTCATGACAGTTGGTGGTAGGTGACATTAAGTAGCTGCCTACTTCCTAGTCTGTCAGCTCAAAAGTGGAGAGGTTTATGTGCAGATAGTCCATATTAGCTTTGCACAAAAATCTAAAACTTTTTTTTTACTTAAAAGAAAATATTGTTACCATTATTTCCTTTTTGCTTTTCTTATTTTCTTGTGTATGTAGTTAAGTATTAACTCAGAAGTTTCTAAAAGACTGAAGAAAAAATCCCACTGATAGAACTTTATTCATGAACTAATTATGCAAATTTTCTTCATGTGCATTATTTTGAAGATGGGGGAAAAAGTGTTGTCATATGATCCATCAGATTGTATCATTATTTGTCCTTAGTTATGTCTCCGTTAGCATTAGCTCTGAAACAAATTGCAAACTGAATGTTATAATTAATATAATTAGTTCATTTGTACTAGTCAATTTGAAACACAATAGTTAACATTAGTTCTTATGAAGTTTTAAAAAATAAGCAAATTAAAATATATATATATATGTATATATACTTGATTTTTGAAGTTTACTCGTAACATAAAACTATTGTATAATTACCTTTAATATATCCTTGCCTTGTGAAGAAAACAGCTTAGTTATACCTTAAATGAATACCCTCTCCACACACACACACACACACACACACACACACACACACACACACACACACACACACACACACACACACACACACACACACACACACACACACACACACACACACACACACACACACACACACAC
>NW_013693848.1:0-786 GCF_000517525.1 Limulus polyphemus | reverse complement strand
ATACTTGGGTGTAATAATTTACTTCAAGGAACGGTTACAGATACTTGGGTGTAATAATTTACTTCAAGGAACGGTTGCAGATACTTGGGTGTAATAATTTACTTCAAGAAACGGTTGCAGAACCTTGAAGTAAATTATTACACTCAAGTAGCTGTAACTGTTCCTTGAAGTAAATTATTACACTCAAGTAAACAGTTACAGATACTTGAGTGTAATAATTTACTTCAAGGAACAGTTACAGATACTTGGGTGTAATAATTTACTTCAAGGAATGGTTGCAGCTACTAGAGTGTAATAATTTACTTAAAGGACAGTTGCAGCTACTAGTGTAGTAATTTACTCCAAGGAACAGTTACAGCTACTAGTGTAGTAATTTTCTCCAAGGAACAGTTACAGCTACTAGAGTGTAATAATTTACTTAAAGGAATGGTTGGTATTTTTCTCCATGTATTTCAGAAAAAGGGACAGACACAAAGAAATTATTGCTCCAATTAATTGCAAGGGTAAGAAAGTGTAACGTACACAGTAACATAGGTTTCACACCAGTATTTTCTGTCTTCACATGTACAGTAACATAGGTGTCACACCAGTATTTTCTATCGTCACATGTACGGTAACATAGGTGTCACACCAGTATTTTCTGTCTTCACATGTACAGTAACATAGGTGTCACACCAGTATTTTCTATCTTCACGTGTACAGTAACATAGGTGTCACACCAGTATTTTCTATCTTCACATGTACAGTAACATAGGTGTCACACCAGTATTTTCTATCTTCACGTGT
>NW_013693847.1:0-786 GCF_000517525.1 Limulus polyphemus | reverse complement strand
GAACAGAAAAATATTGTTTGTTTGTTGGAACCTAAAACAGTGCACAGAAAAATAATGTTTGTGGGAACCTAAAACAGTGAACAGAAAAATATTGTTTGTTTGTTGGAACCTAAAACAGTGAACAGAAAAATATTGTTTGTTTGTTGGAACCTAAAACAGTGAACAGAAAAATATTGTTTGTTTGTTGGAACCTAAAACAGTGAACAGAAAAATATTGTTTGTTTGTTGGAACCTAAAACAATGAACAGAAAAATATTGTTTGTTTCTTGGAACCTAAAACAGTGCACAGAAAAATATTGTTTGTTTGTAGTAAAACAGAATATGTGAATAATTTGTTCAGATAACTTGAAGAAACTGACCTTAAAACATTTCTAGGTTATGTCATATTTACTTACTCTATGACTGACTCAGTTGTTCTTATTAGATACTAGTAAGCCCTATATTAAGCTCACACTTTGTATAATTGACTTATGTGTTCTGATAACACACTTTATAACATGACATGTTCATGTGTTCTATTGTTGACTCGTATGTCTTGATTATCTACTGACATTATGACATGGGGTCTATAATTGATCCATGTGTTCTGATAACACACTTTGTGGCATGACACATTAATGTCCTCTCTGGTTGACACGTGTGTTTTCGTTGCCTACTGACAATATGACATGGGTTCTATAACTGATCCATGTGTTCTGATAACACACTTTATAACACGACACATTAATATGCTCTGTTTGACTTGTGTGTCTTGATTATCTACTGACAATATGACATGGGGTCTCA
>NW_013693846.1:0-786 GCF_000517525.1 Limulus polyphemus | reverse complement strand
ATATTTTTCATGTAGCATTTTATTCATGTTTTTCATAGTTATGTAGCATTTTATTCATGTTTTTCATAGTTATGTAGCATTTTATTCATGTTTTTCATACTTATGTAGCATTTTATTCATGTTTTTCATACTTATGTAGCATTTTATTCATGTTTTTCATTTTTAAGTGTCATTTGAATGTCGTTTTTCGTAGTTATGTAGCATTAGTTGTGATTTTCATGGTTAGATAGCCTTTCAATGTTATGTTTTTTAATGTCAAGTCCAGTTGACCTGTAGGCTACTACTAAGTTACAGTAATATTCCGTGCCCTCTGTCTAATGTAGAGGAGGAGAGAAGATAACTGGTATTTTATAATGTAATCTGTAATGTTCTGTAATTTTGAAAAGATATTATACATATTCTGTTGTATCTAATGTGTTACTTTACATTTTACTTAATTTGTTTTTTACTGTTTATTTTCAAGAATTAAAGTAAGTGAATAGACTCATATCAAGGTTAAACAACAGTATAATTATAACTGCAGCCTCATACAACAGTATAATTATAACTATAGCCCCATACAACAGTATAATCATAAATGCAGCCCCATACAACAGTATAATTATAACTGCAGCCCCATACAACAGTATAATTATAACTGCAGCCCCATACAACAGTATAATTATAACTATAGCCCCATACAACAGTATAATTATAACTGCAGCCCCATACAACAGTATAATTATAACTGCAGCCTCATACAACAGTATGATTATAAACTGCAGCCCCATACAACAGTATAATTAT
>NW_013693845.1:0-786 GCF_000517525.1 Limulus polyphemus | reverse complement strand
CTAATTTTAACTGGTCAACAACACAACTTACAACACGAAATAATACTGTGCATGCAGAAAACTAATTTTAACTGGTCAACAACACAAATTACAACACGAAATAATACTGTACATGCAGACAACTAATTTTAACTGGTCAACCGTGTTGTAATTTGTGTTTTAGTTGTCTGCATGCACAGTATTATTTTTTTAACTGGTCAACAACACAAATTACAACACGAAATAATACTGTACATGCAGACAACTAATTCTAACTGGTCAACAACACAATAATATTATCTAGCTTTGTAGGTTTAATGCAAGTTTTTGTTGCAATGTAATGTTTTGTGTAGAAGTGACTGAGTTAAAGCTTATGTATTTGAAGTATTTTCTATGGCTGTTCATTCTTTGTAAACATGACAAGTACAGTGTTGAAGTGCATTTAAGGTTCACACAAGAAATATTAAAACATTTTCCATATTTCAGTGTTCTGTGGTTTATGGTTGAATTATAGAGAATTTACATAACATATTATTTTAAAATTATTTTGAATCTGCAAGTCATGTGACAATCACAACTGATATAAAGTTGCATGGAACATCATGTATCACAATTATATTTTTATATTCTTTAGCATTTCATAGGTGGCGTGATGCCACTGAAAATTTATCACTTTTTGGGAAGAGTATAAGCCCTTTACTTTGTAAAACATTCATACACTCATATCATAAAGAAGGGTTCAGATCTGGAATTTAGAATTTCTAAGATGAGGGTATCCCTTGTACTTAATGGCATTATAAAACAAAG
>NW_013693844.1:0-786 GCF_000517525.1 Limulus polyphemus | reverse complement strand
AAGTTGATAGGCTTGACGAGCCTTCAGAAAATATTAGTCTGTAAGAAAGAACAAGTTGATGGGCTTGACGAGCCTTCAGATAATATTATTCTGTAAGAAAGAACAAGTTGATGGGCTTGACGAGCCTTCCGACAGTATTATTCTGTAATAAAGAACAAGTTGATGGGCTTGACGAGCCTTCAGACAATATTATCTGTAAGAAAGAACAAGTTGATGGGCTTAACGAGCGAGCCTTCAGACAATATTATTCTGTAAGAAAGAACAAATTCATGGGTTATACAGTCTAAATCACACTTAGTGATGAGTCTTGATTATAATCTAAATCAGACATATATTAGAACTTAAATCATAGTTTATAATGAATCTTAATGACAACATAAATCAGAAGTAATTTTGAGTCTTGAGTATAGTTTAATTCGTATTTACTTATGAGTCTTAATTAAGTGTAACTCAGACTTAATAATGAGTCTTATTACTGTATAAATCAGACTTAATAATGAGTTTTAATTACAGGATTAATAAAACTTAATAATGAGTCTTAATTACAGTATAAATCAGACTTAATAATGAGTCTTATTACTGTATAACTCAGACTTAATAATGAGTCTTAATTACAGTATAAATCAGACTTAATGGAGAACTTGTTATATCTCAGTTACATACATACAAGAAGTGAACATCTGCTTCTATTAAGATATGCAGTAACTAAAAACAGTTGTAAATATTGATTTATATATTTTACCTTTTTACTTTCGAGCTTCTCTTAGTTTTGCCTACCATGGTATT
>NW_013693843.1:0-786 GCF_000517525.1 Limulus polyphemus | reverse complement strand
TACCTTACTTAGAATCCTGTAGAGTATTGTTACAATACCTCACTTAGAAGCCTGTAGAGTATTGTTACAATACCTCACTTTGAAGCCTGTAGAGTATTGTTACAATACCTCACTTAGAAGCCTGTACAGTATTGTTACAATACCTTACTTAGAAGCCTGTACAGTATTGTTACAATACCTTACTTAGAAGCCTGTAGAGCATTGTTACAATACCTTACTTAGAAGCCTGTACAGTATTGTTACAATACCTCACTTAGAAGCCTGTAAAGTATTGTTACAATACCTTACTTAGAAGCTTGTAAAGTATTGTTACAATACCTTACTTAGAAGCTTGTAAAGTATTGTTACAATACCTTACTTAGAAGCCTGTACAGTATTGTTACAATACCTTACTTAGAAGCTTGTAAAGTATTGTTACAATACCTTACTTAGAAGCTTGTAAAGTCTTATTACAATACCTTACTTAGAAGCCTGTACAGTATTGTTACAATACCTTACTTAGAAGCCTGTAAAGTCTTGTTACAATACCTTACTTCGAAGCTTGTAAAGTATTGTTACAATACCTTACTTAAAAGCCTGTAAAGTATTGTTACAATAACTTACTTAGAAGCCTGTACAGTATTGTTACAATACCTTACGTCTGTAAAGTATTGTTACAATACCTTACTTAAAAGCCTGTAGAGTATTGTTACAATACCTCACTTTGAAGCCTGTACAGTATTGTTACAATACCTTACTTAGAAGCCTGTACAGTATTGTTACAATACCTTACTTAAAAGCATGTAC
>NW_013693842.1:0-786 GCF_000517525.1 Limulus polyphemus | reverse complement strand
CTTAACTTCAAAACCAATCAAACCTTTCATTTCACATATAATTTTCATAAATAATAATATATTTTAGTTAAAAACATGACCAGTATAAGAGCAGATAATATTTTACAGGGGCCGCACGTGGTCCATTAATTAGCAAGCTGGACCGTGATTACGAGGGTTCACGGTTCGCATCCCATTTCCGCAAAATTGCGCTCTGCACTTTGAGGCCGTAAGTGAATTATAAGAGTAATGGTAGATGCTGTTGACCAGCTGTCGTTCAGTTCCAAATAAGGAAGAGCTAGCGTGGGTAACCCTCGTGTATCTGCGCGAATATCCGAATTAATCGATCATTTTTTTTTGTCTTTATGTATTTCATAACAAAAGGTTAAAATATCTTAAAATTAACCGAATTTTAAAGTTATTATTTTAATGATAATATTATTACTTTTATCATTTTTTATAATTTTATTATTTCTGAGTCTTTTATTTTAGAGTTTTTTTTCTGTTTTTTTATTTTGCGAAAAAAGAGTCGGTTATTATTATTGTACCTATTCTTTTTATGGAACTATTCTAGGTTTGTTTGTTTGTTTGTTTTACTTAAAAATAAATATTTAGTTTGGTTAATTATGATCTTTTATTTACTTCATTTTACTGCTTTTAGTCTGTAACAGAAGAAACAAATGTAAATGAAATAATTTTTGAGACATTTGTTTTGTTTTGTGAATATGAACATTTTTTATTGTATGTCATAAAATATATAGTTTATTTATTGCGAATGGATAGCCCCCCAGTGGCACAGCGTTATGT
>NW_013693841.1:0-786 GCF_000517525.1 Limulus polyphemus | reverse complement strand
TAATATATCAGGCTTAAGCCCTATGAATACAGATGTGGTTCAATCACTGGTACTCTGTAAATCAATGTGTAAAGGAGGTAAATACAGGGACGTGGTTCTATCACTGATACTTCACAAGGCAAAGTGTAAAGGAGGTAAATACATGGGTGTGGTTCTATCACTGGTACTCCACAAGGCAATGTGTAAAGTAGGTAAATACAGGGGTGTGGTTCTATCACTGATACTCTGTAAAACAATTTGTAAAGGAGGTAAATACAGTGACGTGGTTCTATCACTGGTATTCTGTAAGACAATGTGTAAAGTAAGTAAATACAGGGACGTGGTTCTATCACTGATACTCTGTAAGACAATGTGTAAAGGAGGTAAATACAGGGACGTGGTTCTATCACTGGTATTCTGTAAGACAATGTGTAAAGTAAGTAAATACAGGGACGTGGTTCTATCACTTGTACTCTGTAAATCAATGTGTAAAGGAAGTTAATACATGGATGTGGTTCTATGACTGGTATTCTGTAAGACAATATGTAAAGGAGATAAATACAGGGACGTGGTTCTATCACTTGTACTCTGTAAATCAATGTGTAAAGGAGGTAAATACAGGGACGTGGTTCTATCACTGATACTCTGCAAGACAATGTGTAAAGGAGGTAAATACATGGATTTCCTTCTATCACTGGTACTCCACAAGACAATGTGTAAAGTAGGTAAATATGGGTGTGGTTCTATCACTGATACTTCACAAGGCAATGTGTAAAGGAGGTGAATACATGGGTGTGGTTCTATCAC
>NW_013693840.1:0-786 GCF_000517525.1 Limulus polyphemus | reverse complement strand
AGGTTACCAGAATCCAGATAAAGCCACGTTAGGAGGTTACCAGAATCCAGATAAAGCCACGTTAGAGGTTACCAGAATCTAGATAAAGCCACGTTAGAAGTTACCAGAATCCAGATAAAGCCACGTTAGAAGTTACCAGAATCCAGATAAAGCCACGTTAGAAGTTACCAGGATTCAGAAAAAAAAACACATTAGAAGTTACTAGAGGCCACTTTTTGGTGGATGGGAAAATATCCACAAACCAAGAAGAACATGGCAGTCGTTTCTGGTTGGGAAAATATCCAAAATCCGAAATAAGCAAAAACCTCGATATTGGATGAAAAACGACCCAGAAACCAAGATGGCGCCCGTTGCTAGTTGTATAGAAAACACTTTAATCATGACATCTGTTACTAAGAAGAAACTAAGCATTATTACACTTGTTACTGGTTAGAAGGTTGTATACAGACTACCACCATGGGAAGGTCTTCAGATAGAGTATCCGGACATTCTGAGGCTTTGTGTTAACTAGTCTTTTACAAACTCCAGCACGTGAATGAAAACCCAGTGAACCTCCTTAAACAGCCGCAACCCAAGACTTTTAAACTAAAGTTTACAAAGGTAAATAATTAAACAAAGAAACAATGATAAACTTTCTCAGGTCCTCTCCCCGAAATTGCGAGAGCATACTTACATCACTGATCAAGTAATTACCATTACCACTCGTCAGTAAAGACAGGCCCAGTGATTATCATTACCACTCGTCAGTAAAGACAGGCCCAGTGATCACCATTACCACTCGTAAGT
>NW_013693839.1:0-786 GCF_000517525.1 Limulus polyphemus | reverse complement strand
GTTTTCTATCAATCTATATTTCCCTGTACCCGTTTTCTATCAATCTATATTTCCCTGTACACCTTTTCTGTCAAACTGTATTTCTCTGTACACCTTTTCTGTCAACCTATGTCAATTTGTAGGCATTTTCTGTCAACCTATATTTACTTGTAGAGGTTTTCTGTCAACATATATATACCTGTACACTTTTTCTGTCAACCTATATTTACTTGTAGAGGTTTTCTGTCAACATATATATACCTGTACACTTTTTCTGTCAACCTATATTTACTTGTAGAGGTTTTCTGTCAACATATATATACCTGTACACTTTTTCTGTCAACATATATATACCTGTACACTTTTTCTGTCAACCTATATTTACTTGTAGAGGTTTTCTGTCAACATATATATACCTGTACACTTTTTCTGTCAACCTATATTTACTTGTAGAGGTTTTCTGTCAACATATATATATACCTGTACACTTTTTCTGTCAACCTATATTTACTTGTAGAGGTTTTCTGTCAACCTATATTTACTTGTAGAGGTTTTCTGTCAACCTATATTTACCAGTAGACATTTTCTGTCAACTTGTATTTCTCTGTACACGTTTTCTGTCAACCTATGTCAATTTGTAGGCATTTTCTGTCAACCGATATCCATTTGTAGGCATTTTCTGTCAACTTATATTTACTTGTAGAGGTTTCTATCAATCTATATTTCCCTGTACCCGTTTTCTATCAACCTATATTTCCCTGTACACGTTTTCTATCAACCTATATCTCCCTGTGCACGTTTTCTATC
>NW_013693838.1:0-786 GCF_000517525.1 Limulus polyphemus | reverse complement strand
GCTTATGTTTCTACGTAAAGGACCCACAGGAAGGTGCTGGTAACAGCTTGTGTTTCTACGTTAAGTACCCACAGGAAGGTGCTGGTAACAGCTTGTGTTTCTACGTTAAGTACCCACAGGAAGTTGCTGGTAACAACTTATGTTTCTACGTTAAGTACCCACAGGAAGGTGCCGGTAACACATTGTGTGTGTGAGAGAGAGAACTTACCACTACTCTTATCAAAGACAATCTTGGTGACGATTGTCACGCCCGCCTTTTTTACGTAAGTGGAAGTCTTGTGTGTAGATTAGTCCTTATATATTATATGACTATATATAGACATTCACTTCAGGAATTTTAGCAGTGACTTTCACTACCTTTTCATGTGAATACAAATTGACTAGTCATTGAACTTGCAAGTGTTTGTCGTGATGACATAGCTATTTTTAATGTATTCACACATCTACGTTTAGGTCGATCCCAGTTGGACTTCAAAAACCTTTTGTTATGTAGCTTAATGATAAATTGAAACATTTGGAGAGTAGGATTCTTTTAGCGTTAGATGCCTACTATCATTTAAAACGATTACAGTAATTCAAATTGTGTTGTAATTAAATTAAAGGAAGAACTTTTAATATTAAAATTAAAGTCTTATTTACAGATAAAACAAGTAATATAATTTTAAAAACACATTACGTTTAACTAGATTCACATAGTATCGTTAGATGGATATTTGTATAATAGAACAAAATCGGTACTTGTTGCACTGTCAGCAACGATACTACATCACTAAGCTACAAAATAAA
>NW_013693837.1:0-786 GCF_000517525.1 Limulus polyphemus | reverse complement strand
ACTATAACTTGCCCAAATTTTATGTTTTTGATATAGTTTTTTCAAAAGCAGTTTTCACCTCCGTATTAGTTATGATGGTCAAAAGAAAAGTTTAACTCCTACAGATTAGAAACTATGTAATAATTTAAGAAAAACTACTATAAAATAAGTAACATTTTATAAGTGCTTTTGATAATCTAATCATAACCAATTCATAATCCAAAAAGTACAAACACATTGTCTTCAAGCTAATTAGAAATTAAACAAATCTAATTTATAAATTAGTAAAATAGATTCAAGTACACAGCAATTAAAAAAATTCCTCATTCTAAAAAGTGAAAAATACACGAGTCTCGAGATAACTAAGTAATTAGATAATGTTTAAAACATTATTTATCTAACAATTTATTACATCAAACTACACTGGCAAATTATTTTTGTATGTACTTCTAACAATTTTTGATAGAGTGTTTACTGAGTTTATTACTTAAAGGATGTGCTCCACAGTCACTCAGTTGTGTTGACATCATTCTGGTCGATTTAACTGAATTAATTTACCTAAAATAAACTCTTTAATTTGTTAAGAAAAAACAACAGAAACATCAAACTTACACTCCCAAGCCACACTTCCCAGAATTCTTCTCTGACACATTTCACAGAAATATGTTTTTAAAATGTTAACTTGCCCTTTTTTAGGAGGTATAGGTTTGATGGTTGGTGTCTGTCCCTGTCATAAAAAAAAATCCAATCTAATTAATAGATTCTATAGCAATATTGTGCAATCTTAATTTATCTAAAACAATCTTA
>NW_013693836.1:0-786 GCF_000517525.1 Limulus polyphemus | reverse complement strand
CCGAACAATTATCTCTTCAAGTTACGACCTTTGTACTCAGTTGATGGTTGACGTAGGTTGCTAAGCCTTTTAAAATTTCGCACGTGTAGGATATGAAACGAAATAATTTTTTTTGGTTTTATGTATACAGTTGAATAACCAAAAAATAATAAACTACTATGTCGATACCATAGAATTACACTATTTGTACATGCAGTTGCTTATTTTGGTTCGTGTACAAAATAAACACCCGCGCGCGCATGTACCAAAATAGTCACTTGCAGGCACATGTTTCAAATTACTCACCTGTGTGGACATGTACCAAATTACGCACCTGCGCGCGTATGTACCAAGATAAGCATGAATCAAACAGAGTGGCCCAGCTCACCTCTTTCCATTTTTGCAAACGGTCCCTTAAATACACTTTCTTTAATATATGGTACGTGAATAACCAATTGACAGCTCAGAATGTCCCCCTAGTGGTTTTCTCAGCCATTATAAAATGTTGGAAGGCCCTCTCATTCTTTCGAATCTAGATTTTAAGCAGGTAAGTTGTGTATTTAGTCTGCTCCAAATTTCATATTTTTTAGACCAAAATATAGCTTTGTTTGAAATTTGGCACAAAGCTACACAAGGGCTATCTGCACTAGCCGTTTCCAATTTAACATTGTAATACTAGAGGTAAGAAAGCTTGTCATCATCACCCACCGCCCACTTTTGGAATACTCTTTTACCAACAAATAGCGGGATTGACCATCACATTATAACGCTCCCACGGCGAGCATGTTTGGTGGGACGGGGAGTCGA
>NW_013693835.1:0-786 GCF_000517525.1 Limulus polyphemus | reverse complement strand
AACAATTAGAAGAGTGTGTATCAATAATATTTCATCCGCACTACCCTCACCATACGCGTTTCACTCAATCCAAAGCTCCTCAGGTCGCTAGGAACATGATCTATATAAGCTATTTGTTGCAACAATAATTTTCATGGTGTGAAAGTCTAATGAGCTCTGAATTGAACAAAATGCGTCGTAGGGAATGGATATGGAGAACTGAGTGTGGTTGGAATACAATTATTACACACTCTTTTAACTCATGAAAATCTTTAAGGATAAAGAACATAGTGTTAAAAAGTATAACAGGCTTAAAAGGAATGACAAGTAGAATTAATTATAATCATGATTTACCAACTTGGAAAACTGCCATAACAATTGTTGTTGCAACAATGTAACTATTACTAAATACTAATTTGTCCAGAAAGAAGTGACTTGGATCCATTATTTAGAAAATGTTTTTTCTATTTTAATTTCTATACTTCATACAAATACGAAACATCGTGTTAGGTAGGTAAATGTATCCCATGCATTTTATGAAAATATAAATTTACGTACTTTTAATTGACCAGTTTCTGTAAACATCACTTGAGTAAAAGACTATTTGGTAAAATTGATGCCATATCCAGCCCACCTATGGATAACGAATTGGTTTATCTATTATTAGTTACAGGCTACTTTCACTTGTATGCTTAACTTCATAAAAAGCATTTGAACAGATATTACAAGACAAATGATACGTAAGCCTAACTTATAAACTCTGATAACTGATGGATAACAAACACTCTAACTCACCGTTTAGCTTAC
>NW_013693834.1:0-786 GCF_000517525.1 Limulus polyphemus | reverse complement strand
ATATACATGTGTGTATAAATAGATACAAACATAAATAAGCTACATGACTTTAGTTAACTTTCTGTCAAATGATTTCAGTACTATCACAAAGACTATAACCAACAAAAAAGTATGTCATGTCATGGAGATACGATACATTGAAACATAAAATGTTTAGTACCTACAGGACAAAACTTAAGTAATGTAAGCAGCTGTTATATTAATTTATACTAAGTTCAGGGATTATATGTTGGATTAACAAAATTTCTTTAATGCCATAAGTTGTGAAATCAGAGTCAAGGCATATAATCTCAAAATGAGAACTTTAAAGATGTGACATAATTCATACAAATTAATTACATCAGTATTCATTTCTTTATGCATACAGAACAACATCTAATTATGAATCCAAAATAGTCTCATGATGAAGGACAAATTAATTCATGTGACAAGAGTAGTTTGGATGACATTATTGACAATAAAAAAACTGGAAAGCATTGTTTTAAGTAAGTATTTATTATTTCAAAGACTTTGATGGAAACCATGATGATCACTAACTTATAAGCTTGAAGATCCAAGATTCTAACCAAGTTCTTGTTGAAAAGAATGAAAAAAATCACTTAATAAAGTGTCAAAATTATAAATATGGTAGTTAATGTTAACAGAATATAGCCACTCAGATCAAAGACCAAATGTTTCTGTTTGTACTTCTTTTTTTGACTCAAAGTTTTAAACATGGTAGTTAATGTTAACAGAATACAGCCACTCAGATCAAAGACCAAATGTTTCTGTTTGTACTTCTTTTTT
>NW_013693833.1:0-786 GCF_000517525.1 Limulus polyphemus | reverse complement strand
AAAGGAATGCTTTAAAATTAAATATTAGGCTTTAAATATATTCAAAAGTCTTTGAAAAATTTTTTAATAATTTAATATAGTAAACGTAACTAAGAAAGATAGGTAGTACTCCATTGTCTAAAAATAAAACAAAATACAATTAAAAAATTAATGGTAATAAATAAAAAACTAATTAAATAGTGGTAATAAAAAAGAAGTTGGACAGTGGTAAAAAAATAATGTGCCTATACATAATGTCAAAATGTATGTATATGTATGTACATATGTGCAAACACAAAATATATTACAGAAGACATAATGGTTCATTTGTTCCATTACTTGCACATTTATATTTTGGACAAAAATAGACAGGAGAAAAAGGTTGAATGTTGTCAAAATGAGCAGCATGTGAACATATCTGTAACAATCAAAACAGTAATCCTGAAAAATCCACAGTGAAACATTTAATCAGCCTCATCACAATATCAACCACTTCAAAATACCAACTTTTCATTACTCAATGACTGTTAAAATAAAAAAGTTTGTTATAGTACAAAGACACAATGGGCTATCTTCTATGCCTACTGCAGAGTCAAACCCAAAATTTTACCTTTGTAAATCCATACACTTACTATTGGCCCACCAGGGGACATCAAAAGAAAAACAACAGAAATTAAATTCTCTATCAGCTTGGCACCATCCACCAAATATGAGTTAATTTTTTTTTTTTAACTTTCTGTGTGACAGTGTGCATGCATGTATACGTGCAAACATACATGTACATTTCTACATTATATATGCACAAGA
>NW_013693832.1:0-786 GCF_000517525.1 Limulus polyphemus | reverse complement strand
GCAATGAATGTACTGCAAGGAGGCTGTATCTACTACAAGTTTTTTTTTTATGTTGTTAGTAGGATCCATCAGATAATGTAAAGTCAATAACATGTGTACTGTCATCTAGTACTAACCAGAACAGTAGCAGTTAAAATCAGATACTTTGTGATTTGTTGACTAAGATTACATCTTTTTTGGTTCATTTTAATGGCTTTGTCCTATTTAACTTCTCGAGTTAGATGGAAAAAGTTCACAGGCAGTGCAAGTAGCACCACTAGTATACATAGGGTAGTGGGGTTGTATGGACCCCCAAAAAATTCATAATAATAAATATGTGGAATCCCCTCAAAACAACTATGCCTTCCCTGGTGTTTTTCTTCTTATTTGAATGGAACTTGGATATATTCCAACACTGAGCATTAAAATATGCCTATGCTACTGTAGTGCACACGAGACATCCAGTATCTCTCTTACATTTACACAGGGCATTTAATTGGGTGTGATTTTTATATTATATGATTATATTATGGTTGTCTTTAGCCTAACAATTAGACCTACACAAATGTTTAACAAGTTGTTCAAAATTTACTATTTATCAATTTCATTGATTCTGAGCTAGAATATCTCATAGGTTACCTGTGTATAATAATATTAAATACTTTTTCTGCTCTTGCCTATACAGTACTCTTAAATAGTGAAGTTTTATCTCACCATTTCTATTACACATAGTTATCACTCACAATTGTAAATAATTTTCCTTTACAACATTAATTATAATTTTCATGCCATGTTTTGTGCAATTTC
>NW_013693831.1:0-786 GCF_000517525.1 Limulus polyphemus | reverse complement strand
TAACCTTACAAATACACTTTGATCAACTTTACAAGGGAACGACATAACCTTACAAATACACTTTGATCAACTTCACAAGGGAACGACATAACCTTACAAATACACTTTGATCAACTTTACAAGGGAAAGAGTGTAACGTTACAAATACCCTGGCATGCTCATTACATGAAAATCGTTAAGCAAGTATTGGTGTTTGACCTGACAGTCAAAAATCTATTAAAATCAAAACTAGTCTTGAGTTTCGGATCAACATTATATAAGTGCTTTAAGTGAACATTCTTCTGCGAGCACTTCTGTACAAAAAAAACAAACACTTAGAGCTAAGTGGAATAACATTTCACGAGCTATTCACGGAGAGAATATAGCATTGTTTACTTTTGTTATTAAAGGCAACTGCTAGTGATGAGATGACTTATTTTCCCATTTGTCTTATACTACGATCAAATATTTGCTGAATTAGGTAAACAGTAAGTTTGATAATTCACTTATGTGTCCACAATGAAAAAAGATAGAACTCACCAGGCTATCTAACAACCCACTAATACCTTCACTATAGAGCTATCTCTATTTGTTGTACGCTATTATACCAGTTGTACACATTAATACCTTCACTACAGAGTTATCTGTATCAGTTGTACACATTCATAACTTACTACAGGGTTATATATATATATATCAGTTGTACACATTAATACCTTCACTACAGAGTTATCTATGTCAGTTGTACACATTAATACCTTTACTACAGGGTTATATATATCAGTTGTACACATTAGTGTCTTTACT
>NW_013693830.1:0-786 GCF_000517525.1 Limulus polyphemus | reverse complement strand
TCAACTGGGTATATACTAGTTTTCGGTACACGTGTTTCGTCTATTAACGTGGTAGACACTAGTGTGCTGACACGTGTTTAATCTATCAACTGGGTAGATACTAGCTGATATGACTTTCTAGGGTTCATTATGAAAACGTTAACACATAAATTTTCTCTACAAATATGTTCTTAGATTTATAAAGGCAGCAGATATGATAAAAAATATTGAATATATCTAGGGGGATGGAGAGGAGGAGAGGGTGTTCAGCTTGTTTAGAAGCAGGGCGGTTCTTTGAACCTTGGCCTCTTTTCTCTGTCTTCAAGACTTTCACAGGTACAATAGTAAAGTAAACGTGTTTGCAAACAAGAACCCGGCCCATTGGTTGAGATGCACTTCATGAAAACCTCTTTCATTTATTCACGTCACTTGGATCTGGCCAATCATGCGTGTCGATAACTCAAAGTGTGGTTTTATTTCTCTGTGTCTACGGATAAATTATAAAATACATGTGGTTGGTACTGGTTTGTGACGTAATGGACTGTGACGTCACTTTACTCAAGCTTCTTCAACGACATTTACGTGCTTCATCGACAACTCTTTGTAGATTTATTATATTTCTGTATAATACTAATATAAAGATATGCACCACATCTGTATTAACACGTGCACCGGTTACCAGTAAACTTCGTTGTAAAGCAACGTGACATTTTACACTAAAACCTTTACGTTAACTCAGTAATATCACTTCCACATTCACACTCCTCTGTTCTAAAGCATTTGTTCCATATGTACACGTTAGTTGAC
>NW_013693829.1:0-786 GCF_000517525.1 Limulus polyphemus | reverse complement strand
CTATCTGCACTAGCCATCCTTAACTTTGAAGTGATAGAGAGAAAGCAGGTAGTCAACATCACCCACTGCCAACTATAGGGCTACTCTTTTACTAATAAAAAGTGGGATTGACCATTAACTTATGTTGCCTCCATGGCTGAAAGGACAAGTATGTTTGGTGACAAGATTTTAACTTGTGACCTTCAGAACGCAAGTCACGCACGTTAACCACCAGATCCAAAAGAAGCGAAAAAAGTATGAGCTGGATGACATGGAGGAAAAGTGGCAGACAGACTTGCGCATTGATAAACTGCCAAAATGGATGGCACAAAAGCACTGATGGACATTTCTCAAAGTGGTAACAAATCCAAAGAAACACCAAAAAATGTATAAACCATTCTGTTGGAAGAATTCAGTCCAGATGAGACAGCCAATCCAATACTAAAAATCAAAGTTCCCAGAACATGACAGGCCAAAATCTTTAAGTAGTGGTTGTGGGCCCAAAAGCAGAGCTTTAGAGTGAGAAAGCAGAGGTCTCAAGAGCAAGTACTTTTCTGTTTATTTCATATAATATAACAATGAAACTTTCTCAATGAAACATGATAAGAGGCCCAGATAGACGACAAAAAACAAAAAAAAACCCTGCACTGAACTACCAACATCTCTAAGACACTGATGTGGAGAAAGACTACTCCTCTGGAGACCAAACACCAAAAACATTTAAGATATCCATAACTGCACCCCATCTCAACACAGGCATCTGTAAACAGATGCAAAGTCCAGGCAAGGTGGAGAAAGAAAATTTCC
>NW_013693828.1:0-786 GCF_000517525.1 Limulus polyphemus | reverse complement strand
ACATCCATATGGATTCAGTGTGGAAAACAGTTATCAAAGTACATCCATATGGATTCAGTGTAGAAAACAATTATCAAAGTACAACCATATGGATTCAGTGTTAAAAACAATTATCAAAGTCCAACCATATGGATTCAGTGTGGAAAACAATTATCAAACTTTGATAATTGTTTTTGTACACTGAATCCATATGGTTGGACTTTGATAATTGTTTTTGCACACTGAATCCACATGGTTGAACTTTGATAATTGTTTTCCACACTGAATCCATATGGATGTACTTTGATAATAGCTTTCCACACTGAATCCATATGGATGTACTTTGATAATTGCTTTCCACACTGAATCCATATGGATGTACTTTGATAACTGTTTTCCACACTGAATCCATATGGATGTACTTTGATAATTGTTTTTGCACACTGAATCCATATGGTTGGACACCAACCATATGGATTCAGTGTGCAAAAACAATTATCAAAGTACATTCATATGGATTCAGTGTGGAAAACAGTTATCAAAGTACATCCATATGGATTCTGTGTGGAAAGCAATTATCAAAGTACATCCATATGGATTCAGTGTGGAAAGCTATTATCAAAGTACATCCATATGGATTCAGTGTGGAAAACAATTATCAAAGTCCAACCATATGGATTCAGTGTCATCCATATGGATTCAGTGTGGAAAACAGTTATCAAAGTACATCCATATGGATTCAGTGTAGAAAACAATTATCAAAGTACAACCATATGGATTCAGTGTTAAAAACAATTATCAAAGTCC
>NW_013693827.1:0-786 GCF_000517525.1 Limulus polyphemus | reverse complement strand
AGAATATTATTTTTTATCGAAGTGTTCGTGTAACCGTAACAAAACTCACTGTGATATGCATGCATAGAACATTTTATTTGTTTGTAGAATTTTGCGCAAAGCTACCCAAAGGCTGGGCTATCTGTAGATAGCCTTAATTTTGAACTGACTTGCTACAGGGATGGTAGTTAAACGGCACTTACCGCTTATTATTGGGCTTATGTGGTCGAATAGTTGGGATTTGGTTATTATAGTACACCCACGAATAGCCTTAATTTTGAACTGACTTGCTACAGGGATGGTAGTTAACCGGCACTTACCGCTTATTATTGGGCTTATGTGGTCGAATAGTGGGATTTGATTCTTATAGTACACCCACGAATAGCCTTAATTTTGAACTGACTTGCTACAGGGATGGTAGTTAAACGGCACTTACCGCTTATTATTGGGCTTATGTGGTCGAATAGTGGGATTTGATTCTTATAGTACACCCACGACTCCAAAGTGCGACAACGAGTCGCGAACCATAAATTATCGGATTCGCTCGTACTTCAGGGTGCTACTACCCCACTTATGAAACAGCCATAAATGATGAAAACTCGCTGATGATAAATTTCTCGTTTCCACTACAGCAAGTCCCCTCGTGGGACAGTGGTAACTTTACAGACTTGCATCGCTAAATTACCGAGTTCGATTCCGCGCGTCAAACACAGCAGGTAACCCAATGTGGCTTTGCTCTAAAACAAACAAACCACTACAGCGGATTTAACTAAGTCTTTGTATCTTCGAGTTGTATTTGTATATATA
>NW_013693826.1:0-786 GCF_000517525.1 Limulus polyphemus | reverse complement strand
ATATTAGAAACTAGCTGACGAACTCGTTCAAAGCACAGGAAAAATATTGGGTGACGTAAACGGTCAGATCCGAACTCTTAACATACAATGTTACTTCTGGGGGAAGTCCTGAGGGTAAATATCAAACTTGGTGACAGTCAGTTATATACAAGCACTCGGGCACACAGACGGACTTTTTACAAGAAAATTAATTGAGATGTAAAACCAGTGATCGGGCAGAACACATCTAGTCCATTGTATTTAGAAAAATAATCGAAATTATATCCTTTTGTAAGAAAGAATTTTCTATCTACAGTATTAACGATTAACTAAACTTGCAAACGTACAAAAATAATTATAATTAACTTAGCGAAAATACACCTGATTAACAGACATAAACGCCTTGTGTTAGCTTGGTACGTTGTATTCTACTTTGTTTTTAGTATGACATAGGTTATAAACCTTAAAAGCGACCCTTACTTAAATTCATATCAGAGAGATATTCCTGTATCAAAACCAACGTGCCAATAAAAAATAATAAAAATAATTATTTTCCCGGTAAAATTGAGCCTCATCCAACAGAGCACGTGAGATGGTAAAACTATAAAGTAACAGCAGCCAAAACCCCCTCTGCCCGCGACATTCGGTAAAGAAAAAGTGAAACGGGAAAGGATAGAGAAAATAACGTCAGAATCTCAACCAAATATGTACTGATCTATTCCCAACACTGTTTGATGGAAGGGTTTTATCAGCTGCACCCACTTTAACCTGAGGAGTTGCAGCCTTACTGTGTACGTTGTTTAAGCC
>NW_013693825.1:0-786 GCF_000517525.1 Limulus polyphemus | reverse complement strand
GATATACCATTTTATAGTGTTGTCTCAGAATCTAGTAGTTACACAGTAATTTGTTACAGTAAACCTTGCAGTTGCACTTTAATTTACACTTTGTTTAAGGTTATCGAAACTAATCACTGGCCGATAAGTTTTAATTACTTCCCTCTTTAATATGCCATTTTATACTTTTGTTTCGGCATCTAACAGTTATATTTTAATGTATAATTTTACACTCTAGTTGATGAGACATTTTATTTTACGTGTGTATTGCAAATACATAGTTACACATGTAGAAAAAGTGACGTCATGATACACGCACCTTTCTTTAGTATGTTTACTATAAACAGTTAATGCAATCCAATCATACATCTTAAAAGACGTAGTAAGAGTACGTACATATTTACTGTTAAAATCCAATAGTATGTTTAACGTTTTTATTTTTGAACATGTAATCACAAAATAGAATATGCAGCATGATAATGCACTCACTTTTGTTTATTACATTTAATGTAAACTTTTATTATGCATGTAGTGAAATGTTACAGGAGCTCATTGTTGTTGTGCACGTTTGTTCGAAACATAAGGATTAAGATATGACGTGATTTTGTATCCATTTTTTTCTGTAACTATTCAGGAATGCAAGTAACAATATATATATTGTGATCATACTTTACTTTTACATTTCTTTATATAAGCCCTGTAAACCTATAACCATATTTGTCGTAAGCAGTGATTGTTTTTGTTTGTTTGTTTTTCAATTTCGCGCATAGCTACACGAGGGCTATCTGCGCTAGCCGTCCATAATGT
>NW_013693824.1:0-786 GCF_000517525.1 Limulus polyphemus | reverse complement strand
AAAACATCATAAGGTCATAAAGACAACGTGTTATCACTTTTTATATAAAATACTGTTATAATTACAATAGCATGCCAAACTTAAATACATCATATGGTCATAAAGACCCCGTTAACTAGCTTTTTTTATAAAATACTGTCATAATTACAACAGCATGTCCTAGTACATTACATCATAAGGTAATAAAGACCCCATATATTCACTTGATATATGAAAGCACTTATAATTACAACAGCATGCCAAACTTCAATACATCTTAAGGTCATAAAGACCCCGTATATTCACTTTTTGTATAAAATTCAGTTATAATTACAACAGCATTCCAAACATCAATACATCATAAGGTCATAAAGACAACGTGTTATCACTTTTTATATAAAATTCAGTTATAATTACAACAGAATGCAAAACTTCAATACATCATAAGGCAATATATTACAATATATTACAATTAATATACACCGTATATTAACTTGTTATACAAAATACAATTGTAATTACAACAGCTTGTCATAGTACTTTACATCATAAGGCCATAAAGATCCCGTGTATTCACTTGTTTTATAAGATACAATTATAATTACAACAACATGTCATTGTATAATACATCATAAGGTCATAAAGACCCCGTGTATTCGCTTGTTATATAATGTACAGTTATTATTACAACAACATGTCCTGCACATTACATCATAAGGTTATTAATACCCCGTGTATTCATTTGTTATATAAAATACAGCATGTCATTCTATAATACATCATAAGATCATAAAGACCCCTTGTATA
>NW_013693823.1:0-786 GCF_000517525.1 Limulus polyphemus | reverse complement strand
TGAAAGAGTATCAGTAAGCATGTGGACAGGTATTGTTGTAGCTTTCTATATGCACATGCTTACTGATACTCTTTCATTTTATGCACATGCTTACTGATACTCTTTCATTTAATCCTTTCATTTAATCACAGGTATTGTTGTAGCTTTCTAAATCACAGGTATTGTTGTAGCTTTCTATACGCACATGCTTACTGATACTTTTCATTGAATCACAGGTATTGTTGCAGCTTTCTATATGCACATGCTTACTGATACTCCTTCATTGAATCACAGGTATTGTTGTAGCTTTCTATATGCACATGCTTACTGATACTCTTTCATAGAATCACAGGTATTGTTGTAGCTTTCTATATGCACATGCATACTGATACTCTTTCATTGAATCACAGGTATTGTTGTAGCTTTCTATATGCACATGCTTACTGATACTCTTTCATTGAATCACAGGTATTGGTGTAGCTTTCTATATGCACATGCTTACTGATACTCTTTCATAGAATCACAGGTATTGGTGTGGCTTTCTATATGAACATGCTTACTGATACTCTTTCATTTAATCACAGGTATTGTTGTAGCTTTCTATATGCACATGTTTACTGATACTCTTTCATTGAATCACAAGTATTGTTGTAGCTTTCTATATGCACATGCATACTGATACTCTTTCATTAATCACAGGTATTTATGCAGCTTTCTATATGCACATGTTTACTGATACTTTTTCATTGAATCACAGGTATTGTTGTAGCTTTCTATATGCACATGCTTACTGATACTCTTTCATTG
>NW_013693822.1:0-787 GCF_000517525.1 Limulus polyphemus | reverse complement strand
TTATCTGTTTTTGTATATTTAAATAACCGCTATCTTGAGTTTCATTAAAATTCTCGTCATTTTCTCTCTTAACAATCATAATCTGTTCCACTTTACTGAAATGTTGAGATCCAAATTATTTCAACAAAGCTATAACTCATAAGGAAATAAACGGAAGTTTCATTATATATTTTTAACTTTTGCATTAGATGTATCCTTACGGTAAAAAAATTACATACTTGTTCTGTTCCTTCTCGAAAGTTCCCTAGTAGCACAGCGGTATGTCTGCGAATTTGTAATCCTAAATACCGGTTTTAAATATCCGTGGTGGGCAGTTATGTTGCGTTGTGCGTAGTTTCAAACAAAATCTACTTAAACAGTTTTATTTGCTATTTTACAAATGCTCCCTCGAGAAAGAATAACTGTATTCTCTATAAGTTACTTATTTATACAATTTTGTGTGCACACATTTTTGTGTGAAACACGAACGTGCTATACTGCGTCACTTATAACTTAATTATACAAGGTACCAACATCAGAAAAACTGACAATAAATGCCGTTCTGTTTCACATAACCGTATGTCTGTAACTTCAGGTTATCTTACCACAAGCCCCCCCTTCCCCCTAGCGGTCCCTTTGCTATTTACTAACGATACTTGTCTTCAAATATTCAATGATCGAGGGAATTTAAGTAAATGAGAAAAATAAATACGAACATTTCAAATGTTTTATTCATAATCAGAAAATTTACCTATATATAAATATTTATGACGGCCATGCAGGCGACTTTGTAATTATTTTTTAACAC
>NW_013693821.1:0-787 GCF_000517525.1 Limulus polyphemus | reverse complement strand
ACCCCACACACACACATACATTCATCCATCCATATAATTAAAAGGTCTTGTGACCTGCCAAAATTCTGAGCACGTTCAAAATGAATATATTTTTCCAGTTCGTGGTCTGGACTGTACACGCCTTATACCTACAAACAAATTTGATATCGACGAACCCACTTTTATGAGAAATTACGTTTGGAGACGGCTTTACTGGTTAATAAAAAAAAATGTATTATAAATGTACAACATTTCAACAATATTATGTCATCACCGAGTACAAGTAGCTTACAGAGAAACATGAACCAAAGAAACGCAAAACAAAGGAAGCTATCTTAATTAAAGAAAACAGTCCTACCCTAAACCAACACTCCTGGGTACCAAGATACCTTTACTGAGCTGTTAAGTAATCTCCGGTCATGTGACCACTTTGTTCCATACTGTGTATATATATATACGTCCCTGTAAGCTATTTGTACCTGATGATGACATCTTGTCGAAACGTTGTACATTTATAACAACGCTTTCTTCATTACCCATTCAAGCTTTCTACAAACAAAGTGTATTGTTCTTACATCGAAATACAACAAATATGTCAGAAAAATTGGAATAAAGTATAAAATATATATTTGCTTTTATACCTTCATTACAGTCGAGAAAGTAAAGTTGTTTATGTGTATCTTTTAAAGTTTAAACAGTAAATTTGTTTATGTGTATCTATTAAAGTTTAAACAGTAAATTTGTTTATGTGTATCTATTAAAGTTTAAACAGTAAAGTTGTTTATGTGTATCTATTAAAGTTTAAACA
>NW_013693820.1:0-787 GCF_000517525.1 Limulus polyphemus | reverse complement strand
CAATTATCATGTTTTCTTTTATTCAGAATCACGAAATAGCATACAAATGATATTAACAGAAATTAGAAACGAAGTTGTTAAAACATTTTGAAATCATCAAATGTGTAGATTTACAAAGAAAATAATCATTGAATAAAATCAAAGTTCTCCACTGTACCCCAAAGATTCTCTTATATATACAAGACTATTCAGTTTCAGAGTTATTATTTAGTTTATTTAGTGATGTAATATTATTTACTTTTCCTGACAAGTTTGTTAAAAGTTAATTATTTTAAAAGTAATCGCTATGACAAGTTTAGTTACGCAAATCTTTACGAGTCGTACTTTGTGTATGTGGTTTAATTGTTGTAGTAAGCTTTTGTGATATTGTTGACGCCATCTTACTCAAAGCTTCTAAGTTTTTCTCGTTATATGAATTAATTTTGTTACTAGAAGGCTATATATTTCTGTCAAGTGAGAGAAATGCTTGCATATACAGTAAGTAAGTTAAGTTAGTAAAAGAAGAAGTGAAGTTAGACTACTGAATTGTGTTTTTAACCATAAAGAGTTTATAGTGGCGATTCTAAGGTGAGTTCCATAGTCTGTACTGTTATAACAGAGATATGGGTGGATAATGTGTCTTGTCAAAGGGTGTGAAAAAGTAATTGAACCCATCATGGTGGACTTTGACGAAAAAGAGACAACTATTTAAAGCTCAGGATACAACTATAATAACCAATAATGTAATGAAATTTTATACATACGTTTGATTTGTTTTGAATATATTATTTTAAAACAAGTGGATTTT
>NW_013693819.1:0-787 GCF_000517525.1 Limulus polyphemus | reverse complement strand
TGTTTACGTACATCTATTATAGACAAGTTCACCAAAAGTGCTGTTTACGTACATCTATTATAGACAAGTTCACCAAAAGTGATGTTTACGTACATCTATTATAGACAAGTTCACCAAAAGTGCTGTTTACGTACATCTATTATAGACAAGTTCACCAAAAGTGCTGTTTACGTACATCTATTACAGACAAGTTCACCAAAAGTGCTGTTTACGTACATCTATTATAGACAAGTTCACCAAAAGTGATGTTTACGTACATCTATTATAGACAAGTTCACCAAAGCAATGTTCAGAACGTACGAGTGAAAGCAAAAATTATTTGCTTGTTTGTAGTTAAGCATAAATCAAAGCTGCACAATAGGCTATCTGTGCTGTGCCACTGTGGGTATCGAAACCCAGTTATAAGCCTTCAGACTTACTGCTGCGAAGAATATATTATAATATGCCAACCAAACTACATCTTCAACGTCCAATATAATTCCTAAGCATGTTGCATATTTCCAGCAACAAACCTGTTCAATTTAAAAATCAAACTGATAATATTTAACTTCCATTTATTAAAATTAAGTACCAGCCTATCTTTTGGTCAGCGGTAAGTATCAGGACTTACAACACTAAAATATGGGGCTCGATTCTCTGCGGTGGACAGAGCATATTGCGTAGTCTTGTACTGGAAAACTAATCATTCTCCATACAGGATCTTCTCAAAACAAAGAGCTAAGTATGATCTACAAGTTTCTAGAAACAAAAACTAAATAGGATCCAACTGTCTCTCTTAACAGAAACT
>NW_013693818.1:0-787 GCF_000517525.1 Limulus polyphemus | reverse complement strand
AAAATTAGAGTTAATGGCTTTTAGTGACTACTATTAATAACATATATATAGCAAAATTAGAGTTAATGGCTTTTAGTGACTACTGTTAATAATATATATATATAGGTATATATATAATATTAATAGTAGTCACTAAAAGCCATTAACTCTAATTTTGCTATATATACATTATTAATAGTAGTCACTAAAAGCCATTAACTCTAATTTTGCTATATATATATTAATAATAGTAGTCAATAAAAGCCATTAACTCTAATTTTGCTATATATATATTATTAATAGTAGTCACTAAAAGCCATTAACTCTAATTTTGCTATATATATATTTTTAATAGTAGTCACTAAAAGCCCTTAACTCTAATTTTGCTATATATATATTATTAATAGTAGTCACTAAAAGCCATTAACTCTAACTTTGCTATATATATTATTAATTAACTCTAATTTTGCGGCTTTTAGTGACTAATATATATATTATTAATAGAGCAAAATTAGAGTTAAGGGCTTTTAGTGACTACTATTAAAAATATATATATAGCAAAATTAGAGTTAAAGGCTTTTAGTGACTACTATTAATAATATATATATATAGCAAAATTAGAGTTAATGGCTTTTAGTGACTACTATTAATAATATATATATAGCAAAATTAGAGTTAAGGGCTTTTAGTGACTACTATTAATAATGTATATATAGCAAAATTAGAGTTAAAGGCTTTTAGTGACTACTATTAATAATATATATATAGCAAAAGTAGAGTTAATGGCTTTTTGTGACTACTATTAATA
>NW_013693817.1:1320-1787 GCF_000517525.1 Limulus polyphemus | reverse complement strand
CCAACTTCTTTACATAATGTTCACTGCTTGTGAATTACCAACTTCTTTATATACTGTTCACTGCTTGTGAATTACCAACTTCTTTATATAATGTTCACTGCTTGTGAATTACCAACTTGTTTATATACTGTTCACTGCTTGTGAATTAACAACTTGTTTATATACTGTTCACTGCTTGTGAATTAACAACTTGTTTATATACTGTTCACTGCTTGTAAATTAACAACTTGTTTATATACTGTTCACTGCTTGTGAATTAACAACTTGTTTATATACTGTTCACTGCTTGTGAATTACCAACTTGTTTATATACTGTTCACTGCTTGTGAATTACAAACTTGTTTATATAATGTTCACTGCTTGTGAATTACCAACTTGTTTAAATACTGTTCACTGCTTGTGAATTAACAACTTGTTTATATACTGTTCACTGCTTGTGAATTACCAACTTGTTTATATACTGTTCA
>NW_013693817.1:0-320 GCF_000517525.1 Limulus polyphemus | reverse complement strand
CTGCTTGTGAATTAACAACTTCTTTATATACTGTTCACTGCTGTGAATTACCAACTTGTTTATATACTGTTCACTGCTTGTGAATTACCAACTTGTTTATATACTGTTCACTGCTTGTGAATTACAACTTGTTTATATAATGTTCAGTGCTTGTGAATTACCAACTTGTTTATATACTGTTCACTGCTTGTGAATTAACAACTTGTTTATATACTGTTCACTGCTTGTGAATTACCAATTTGTTTATATAATGTTCAGTGCTTGTGAATTACCAACTTGTTTATATAATGTTCAGTGCTTGTGAATTACCAACTTGTTTA
>NW_013693816.1:0-787 GCF_000517525.1 Limulus polyphemus | reverse complement strand
GCCATGGAAATATAATACATTAGTTGACATGGTCTTACAGTGTGCGTTATGTGGCCATGGAAATATAATACATTAGTTGACATGGTCTTAGCAGTGTGCATTATGTGGCCATGGAAATATAATACATTAGTTGACATGGTCTTACAGTGTGTGTTATGTGGCCATGGAAATATAATACATTGGTTGACATGGTCTTACAGTGCAGATTTAATTGGTTAAAGAATACCTGGTCAGGTATTACTCGCCACAGAGCTTGATCCAAACAATGAGTAATAATAAAAAGGGAAAAAGGACCCCTGGAAAAGAAGTAAAGAATAATAAAAGCTAACTTACCCAATCAAAGTATCACTGAAGTCAGAAGAATGACCACAGGTGGAAGACGATAGCTCACAGAGGGAGAAACCTCAATTCTATGCAGATAGTGAGAGGTTCATGTATTAGGGATAGTCCAAATGCCAAATTGAAGAATTTCCTCCAAGGGATGTCAAAGATGAGATGCCAATGAAAAGGTAAGGTGTTGAATTTGATGAGAAGACACCCAGGACAAAGAATGGGAAGAAGACAATAAAGAAGCCAATTGAATTAAAAGCCAAACTCAACTGGTGAGGGTGGAAAGAGAAAGATCCCAAATTGAAAACAGCTGCCGAGGAATAAATAGGTGGGAATGGGCACCACAGAAGGCAGCCATGCAAGGAATATAGCAGGGAAGAGCACGTACAGGACATAGAAGTCTATCTGGATCAGAGATATAAAGGTGGGAAATGGAAGGAGGAGTTACCCTCCGAAG
>NW_013693815.1:0-787 GCF_000517525.1 Limulus polyphemus | reverse complement strand
CGTTGTTGTCATAGTCTTACAGATAAACGTGCCCCCCCCACACACACACTTGATATCTATGATGTGGTTTCGTAAGGTGAGACTCCAAAAACGTTGTTGTCATAGTTTTACAGATAAACGTGCCCCCCCCCCCACCACACACTTGATATCTATGATGTGGTTTCGTAAGGTGAGACTCCAAAACCGCTGTTGTCATAGTTTTACAGATAAACGTGCCCCCCCACACACACTTGATATCTATGATGTGGTTTCGTAAGGTGAGACTCCAAAACTTTTCATTTTTAAAAACATGTATAACATTGTTGTCATAGTTTTACAGATAAATGTGTCCCTATTTCTAAACAAACAGGAAATATTTTGAAGAATCATACAGGTTATCGAGTAACCTATTTCCCTTGTTTTAAGTTAAGTATAACCTTTATCTAGGTTTGGTAAAATATAACCTTTGCGTAGTATTAACTAGGTTTGGCCTTTTTATCAGGAAAAACACTGTATACTGTGATTTTTATACGAAAATGTATTGAAATAGATACAAAAACATTCTGTGGCTAATTTGCATATTATAAAAATAAACAAGTATACACCTGAAAATGGGTCCAGACACTGATGGGATGTAAAGAATTAGTCTGAACTGAGAAAAACTCTGAAAATTAATTGAAAGTCAAATTTTGGAACTACTACGTATGACCTAAGTAGGAAATATATGGTACAGTGACTCATTAATAAAAACCAAACCTTACCTTAATATACACCATAGTTACACTAATAATGCCAATTGTGAAACTTA
>NW_013693814.1:0-787 GCF_000517525.1 Limulus polyphemus | reverse complement strand
ATAATGTTATAGGTCTTAATTAATGCTCCAGGTTAGATTAATTAATTCATGAACCAGAGAGCAATTGAAATGGTTAATGTTATAGGTCTTAATTAATGCTCCAGGTTAGATTAATTCATTCATGAAAATTAATCTAACCTGGAGTATTAATTAAGACCTATAACATTAACCATTTCAACTGCTCTCTGGTTCATGAATTAATTAATCTAACCTGGAGTATTAATTAAGACCTATAACATTAACCATTTCAACTGCTCTCTGTTCATGAATTAATTAATCTAACCTGGAGCATTAATTAAGACCTATAACATTACCATTTCAACTGCTCTCTGGCAACTGCTCTGTGGTTCATGAATGAATTAATTTAACCTGGAGTATTAATTATGACCTATAACATTAACCATTTCAACTGCTCTCTGGTTCATGAATTAATTAATCTAAAATGTTTTTAAGTATCTTCAAAGTGGTATCAAATGTTGAACAGGAAGTGAGCAAGGCAATATTTTAAGGGAGGGCTTGATAAAGGATTATTCTTATGAGAAAGAGAAACTGTGAGCAAGGCCTTGCTTGAAGTATTAATGCCAGATTATCGCCTCTTTCATTGTAGATTTGTATATGCTGCTCTATCTCCACAGTTCTGTACTCACCATGGCTTCATCTGTTTTGTGGTGATAAAACACATTGAATGTGTGACTTTGATGTGTAGGCTTTCTTTGATATTCCTGACATCCAGTACTTTTTCATTCTCTTGAATGTGTGACTTCGATGACTAGGCTTTCTTTGATAT
>NW_013693813.1:0-787 GCF_000517525.1 Limulus polyphemus | reverse complement strand
GGTAAAGGAAGATTAAATGTACTCGGCTATAGTTCTGCTTCCACTAAACAACGTGTCAAAGATTCAGTCTAATCTCCTGCAGTAACACTGTTACCAATGGTTTCTTTACACAGCCATACATTTTAAATAAAACAAAATACATACTGTACTTTAAAAATGAACATCCACCTGTACCATATCTTTGTGTGATATAACAAATGTTAATCTCGGAAAGTATCTTTCAAAGTAAACCTTAATATTGTTCAGTTACATATAATGTTTGATATTTTTATAAGTCAAGCTTTATTTGTCATTTTCAATGTATAATGCTAAAAAAATAAAGTTTAACTAAACACCACACATGAATGTCATAACTATATTAACAATCCTTCTAGGTATCATTTTTAGTAGATAAACACATCTAAGTAACAAGTGAAATTCTATATAACATAGTAGGAGCAACGTATGCATTATAAACCTGTTAATAATGTCACCATATATAATTCTAACTTAGTAAACTAAAGAGAAAATGTCGGGTATCAGTTTTTATTTCTTTAATGTTGTGTAAATATATTCTACAGTAAAAAAACAATCCAGACATTGTTTCTTTAGTTTACTTTATCCTATCAGTTTTTATTTCTTTAATGTTGTGTAAATATATTCTACAGTAAAAAAACAAGGATAAAGTAAACTAAAGAAACAATGTCTTTATCAGTTTTTATTTCTTTAATGTTGTGTAAATATATTCTACAGTAAAAAACAAAGGATAAAGTAAACTAAAGAAACAATGTCTGGTATCAGTTTTTAT
>NW_013693812.1:0-787 GCF_000517525.1 Limulus polyphemus | reverse complement strand
GTATAAAAAATATAATGTTTACTCTCCGAGAATATATTCAATTTATAAACTCTCAATATGTACACAAGCCAATCTTGAATTCTGAAGAAAATTCGTGGTATCGTAATATATATATATATATAGATATCTATCGTGAGGTCTGTAGAACTGTAACTTATAAGTGGTATCCTACCATGTACAGAATCCTATCGTGAGTTCTGTAGAACTGTAAGTGGTATCCTACCATGTACAGAATCCTATCGTGAGTTCTGTAGAACTGTAAGTGGTATTCCAGCGTGTACAGAAATCTATCGTGAGTCCCGTATCTCTATTTTGTTTCACACGCGATCTAAAAGTGTTTATAAATTCAAATACACATTTGTATGGTAAATTATTGACAATTTTCCAGACAAACATTAACAAAGGTCTTAAACAAAAAGTGGGCTCATTGTGAATTATAGTATTTTATCAACTCTTCAACCAAAACTGTTTACACTAATCTTTGTCAAGGTCACGAGGTCTTTTTGAAATATGTTAGTATAGTAGTTGTCATAGCTGAACATAAAAAATTACATTGTCAATGCAGTTACTGCCTTTATATAAATTTATCTCAAGCACTCTCTATTGAGAAGGATTATATATGAATGATCTTATGTTTGAATAACTCAGATATATATCTTGAAATGTTTTTTTTTGTTTCGAAAACAATGTTAGATAAGAAACATTTGTGAAACTACGTGTTTTTTTTTTTTACCTCAGTACAACGTACATATAAAGGGCATATTAACCACTCAACTATTCTGGAAGA
>NW_013693811.1:0-787 GCF_000517525.1 Limulus polyphemus | reverse complement strand
TGTGTACATATATATATATAAATGTGACTTACTGTGATGTACATAAGAATGTGATCTACTGTGATACCGACTGACTACACGATGATTTCCCGCTCTTGGTTGATATATTAAAATATATATATAATATATCACTACTACCAATAAATACTGCAAAATGATACTGGAAAATCGTGATGGTTAAAGCCATATGAATACTCCAGGAAATGCAAGTAACTATTTTTGATGTAGTTGGGATTGCTACACTGCATCAAAAACATTTACAGGATTGGCAGTACGTTTTGGTGATTGTGAGGCATGTGATAGCCAGTGAAACGATTTTCAATGGAGTTAAAAAGCAGTTTAGACCATTAGTAGTAGGTTTCAGTATTAGATAAATGTTGTAAGTTTGTCAAGACCTTCAAACTCAGCCAAATGAATGGAGCTAAACTCTTTGGAAGAAAATTCTCATTAGATTATTACGTAATCAGTTTAGACTTGAAAGAAAATGCTTCTTTGTTTGTTGTTTTATCTTGCACAAAGCTATGGAAGAATACTTGTGTACAGCTGTCTGTAGTTTTCCAGCTAGAGAGAAGGCATCCACCTCAAACTCTTGGACTGCTCTTATCTAACCGAATAGCGGGGTTTGACTGTCACTGTCATACCTCACCCGCTGTCCCACAGTGCAGTGCGCACATTTTGCAGCAAAGGGACGTAAACCCTCGAATTCACAATCCAAGCACACTAACCGCTAGGATAGCCCAGCTCAAAAGTAGATAGTAATAACACATTTTCAATAGTTACCTTATTT
>NW_013693810.1:0-787 GCF_000517525.1 Limulus polyphemus | reverse complement strand
ACTGAAAGTTTTACAAATTCGACATAATTATGTATTTTAAATGTGATTTTTGTTGCAAAAAAAAAAAACTCACCAAAAACATGAGACATTCATTTTACTGTAGGTAATTTTGTGGTGCTTTCTAAACTCCAGTCTGCGCTGTAGCATTTTAAAGACAGTTGCGAGTAACTCTATAAAACGTAATTTATCAATTTATAGTAACCATGATGAAATAAATAATAAAAAAACCTAAGGTAAAATACAAAAAATAAGGCTGCTTAGATGTTTGAGTACGTCATACTAAAACGATTTTAAATATGCAAATCAGTAAGTCTCTTAATAATCACAACTGATATAAAGTCGCGGTAGAACGGCTTGTGTCAGAACTACATTTTGACATTGTTTGGCGTTGGTAGATGGTGTGGTGTCATCGAAAATTGATCTCTTTTGGAAAAGGTGTGAAACAGACCTTTCCGACCTAAAATGCTCATACACTCAGATCATACAGATGTATTCAGATCGAAGAGTTAGAATTTCCAAGACACGGTTATCCCTTGATTTTAATGGCATTGGAAAACGAATAAGATGACTAGCCTGTTGCATTGGTTCGCCAGTTCTTTTGAATGATAGTAAAATTAATTTAAAATATGAAGAAAATAATAAATATAAATAAATAATCTAGGTTAAAATAAAAAATAACATTGTGTTATTAATTATTGAATAAAATTCATAACAATTACTTGCTTAATCTGGTTCACACCATGACAGTCGTTGTTTATGGAAATTGACGATATATATATATATATAT
>NW_013693809.1:0-787 GCF_000517525.1 Limulus polyphemus | reverse complement strand
AATAATGAATTAGGTTCAATCCGCTATATTATCCACACACTTAAATTCATTTGGGTTATTTGTTTTTGAAAATCTGTTGTTGTTTTAGCGCAGAGCTAAACAATGGGCTATCTGCGCTCTGTCCATCGGGAAGAATCGAATCCTAGATTTTTGCATTGTAAATCCGTACAACCGGAGGACAGAAATTATTGTAAGGCATGTAAAGGCTTGCTGAGAGGGTAGGCAAACATTAAATAATAGCTTGAATATAATAATATTTTAATCAAATAACCCTCAATAGAATATAAGAGAAAAAAAACAACAACTCACCCACATTTTTTTTTTTTATATTTAGCTTTAGGTCCCGCGTTTTGAAGCTCCCTTTCTGTCACTGACGATCTGTTTGGTTGTACTATATGTTTTGATTGTAAAAGGAATAAGTGAAAACCAGTTGTTACATATCAGCTGGAATAACTAATCTTACCTGTACAAGTAATTTGAAAATAATATCCTTTTACCTTCGTTTTTATCATGGAATTTATCAGTCTAAGTCTGATCCAGTCAATCTGATGTTTAATCCTATACCAAAGAGGATTATGAATCTAAAAAGCTTTTAGAGTTTGAAATTTGTGAATGTTTTGAATATAGGTGGGAATAAACTCATCTTTTTCTAGACCAATCAAGAGAAGTGACACAGCTTTGCAAACAATGGAAAAAGCTGAAGGAACATTATGGTGACCAAGTGCTCTCTCTCTGTCTATTATATTTATATGTCTTACTGTTAACCAAATTCTCTTCCCTTTTTGCC
>NW_013693808.1:0-787 GCF_000517525.1 Limulus polyphemus | reverse complement strand
GCTACTGTGTAACATGTGCTGGAATTAATTGGGTTTCTGAATATATAGACACTAAGCTACTTTTAATATCTTTTGCGAAAACATTCACAGATTTTGGTGAGATCGTGAGCAAACAATTGTTCACGTGTTATATTTTTAGCGGTGTATTTCCCGGCTGCAGTATTTTTAAACATGTCGATGGTTCACTGATAAAGACTGCAGCGCCCTCTCACCGGTTTGTTAATAGTAGTTGTATGAATAAAATACGGTTATCAGATTGAAATGTTTCAGATAATGTGGTTGCTATGATACTATCAATAAGGTCGAGGGTTCACTTATTACAACATAAACCGTTATTTGAGGTTGACGAGCGTATATTAATGTCATTTATGGCCTAGTATTAACTGTAGAAAACAGATATGAAGGTGTAAGGTTGGTTTAGACTTTTAATTCAAGTGACTTTGCGTTACTGGTGGATATTATTATTCCTTTGTTTAAACAGATATGAAGGTGTAAGGTTGGTTTAGACTTTTAATTCAAGTGACTTTGCGTTACTGGTGGATATTATTATTCCTTCGTTTAAACAGATATGAAGGTGTAAGGTTGGTTTAGACTTTTAATTCAAGTGACTTTGCGTTACTGGTGGATATTATTATTCCTTCGTTTAAACAGATATGAAGGTGTAAGGTTGGTTTAGACTTTTAATTCAAGTGACTTTGCGTTACTGGTGGATATTATTATTCCTTTGTTTAAACAGATATGAAGGTGTAAGGTTGGTTTAGACTTTTAATTCAAGTGACTTTGCGTT
>NW_013693807.1:0-787 GCF_000517525.1 Limulus polyphemus | reverse complement strand
ATACGTGACAGTTGTATTAGTGTGGGTTTATTGAACATTGCCAACATCTGGTAGGAGAATCTAAGTTTCATTAAAATACAGTTGTTATATACGTGATAGTTGTGGTAGTTTGGGTTTATTGAACATTGCCAACATCTGGTAGGAGAATCTAAGTTTCATTAAAATACAGTTGTTATATACGTGACAACTGTATTAGTGTGGGTTTATTGAACATTGCCAATATCTGGTAGGAGAATCTAAGTTTCATTAAAATACAGTTGTTATATACATGACAACTGTATTAGTGTGGGTTTATTGAACATTGCCAACATCTGGTAGGAGAATCTAAGTTTCATTAAAATACAGTAGTTATATACATGACAACTGTTGAAACTTAGATTCTCCTACCAGATGTTGGCAATGTTCAATAAACCCACACTAATACAGTTGTCATGTATATAACAACTGTATTTTAATGAAACTTAGATTCTCCTACCAGATGTTGGCAATGTTTTAAAATACAGTTGTTATATACATGACAACTGTATTAGTGTGGGTTTATTGAACATTGCCAACATCTGGTAGGAGAATCTAAGTTTCATTAAAAACAACTGTCACGTATATAACAACTGTAAATAAACCCAAACTAGAACATTGCCAACATCTGGTAGGAGAATCTAAGTTTCATTAAAATACAGTTGTTATATACATGACAACTGTATTACTGTGGGTTTATTGAACATTGCCAATATCTGGTAGGAGAATTTAAGTTTCATTAAAATACAGTTGTAAAATACATGACAACTGT
>NW_013693806.1:0-787 GCF_000517525.1 Limulus polyphemus | reverse complement strand
AACACGATAACAAGTACATACCTTGATGGGAGAAGAACACGATAACAAGCACATACCTTGATGGGAGAAGAACACGATAACAAACACATACCTTGATGGGAGAAGAACACGATAACAAGTACATACCTTGATGGGAGAAGAACACGATAACAAACACATACCTTGATGGGAGAAGAACACGATAACATACACATACCTTGATGGGAGAAGAACACGATAACGAACTGGAAGGTAAGAAGAACATTTATCTTCATGACTAGAAGGCAGCACACGATGTTTTCTAGAAACACAACAACAATAATATATCCAGCTTCAGCAAGATTCTCATTGGAAGATAAAGTTAGTTATTAGTGTCTTAAAACGTATTCTAATCTTAAGATGAAGATACTTTGATACAAGTATGTTATAACATTGTAAAAAAGAGCATACATGAACATTGGTAGTCTCATCACTTCCAGTCTCTGCTGTTCCAACAAAATCTTTATGTTTTGTGATGCACAGAAACGTAAGAAGTGATCTGTTATTACAGGTTTTGATATTACTACTTGCATGTTAGCATAACTGTAATAAATAATTTAATCCTTATTCACGTTAAGCCTTTTTTCATATATATTATCATATATAATTAATATAAAATCGTCGTTTCACCAGACTTACCTGTTCTGAGATTACTACAAATACCAAGTTCGTCGTATTTCTTGACTAGCAACTTGTGGTATTAAACCAGACGATCATCGCTTTTATAGCTATGTTTTGTGCATTTTGCAAGGGGTGTTGCATTACAAAG
>NW_013693805.1:0-787 GCF_000517525.1 Limulus polyphemus | reverse complement strand
ACTTGGAGCAATTTTTGTGTCACCTAGTTGATTTTTGTATAAATTTTTTTTTCATTATGACACACTGATTTACAGCATGAATTCCCAGGTTACTGTTTCTGGCACAGAAGCTAATCGTACCTCCCCTGTCCCACCTCTGATATGTAGCATTGCTCAACAGTTGGGGAGGGGGGTTACTCTCAGTTGAGGCTGTCTATGATTTGATTTGTAGTGAGATGGAGACATATATTCAGTCTGCAGGTGTTTCTCTGGGGGGTTCTGATGCTGCTTTTACTGATGATCCTGGACATTCTGGAGGGCATTTAGATTTGCTTTTTCCAGCACCTTCCTTTACTAGGTTGGCTTGTCATGGGGCCAGTTTGGATCAGCCATCTCCAGTTCCTTTTCTTCAGTTAATCAACCAGGTGTGTGATGTTCTGGGTTTTTCCACAGCTGCCTTTGAGTTTATACTTTTCTTGATGTCAGGAAGGTCTGAGAGCAAAAAATTAGTTCTTCATCTGATATTGCTGTTCATGTGGGGAGGTTTACTGCTTAGTTACATGAAGAAATAGTTATGCCTTGTCTGCCATATTTGTCGGAACAACATGCTTTAGCTTACTACCACCAGGGGGACACATATTTAGACTCTCAAAGACTAGACCTGTTTTTTTTTAATGTGGAGTTTCAGAATGGAGCCTGTGATGAACTTGAACAGGTCACAAGATTCTAGGATTTGTCTGATTTTCACTATGGTTCTGAGATATTTATCATCTCTTTGAATTTTGTCGGAAGTCTCTTAGCAATCACC
>NW_013693804.1:0-787 GCF_000517525.1 Limulus polyphemus | reverse complement strand
ATACAATGCTTATATTTTAATAACTATAATTAATTAACAATTAATTTGGTTTAGATGTGTAGTTCTTTAGGTATTGTTAAATATGGAATTCGCCGACGTTTGTAAATATACTCACGTATTAATAACACAGGCATAGGGTGACGTTTAGTTAAAATTTATTAATCAACATTTACACACACAAAAAAAACATGGAAACAACATCTTACAGTATTTTTTGTTATTTAACTACCCTCATAGAAGGGGCATGTGCATAGAAAATGTTACAAATAAATACAATAATATACATAATTACATCAAAAAATTTAATAGCAAGAACAATAAAGACAAGAAAACAACAACAAAATATATCGAAATTAACTAATTACACACACTGCATACTGCTAGGTGAAACGTGCCATAAGGATACACCCTTAAGATCCACCAACATACCAACTGTACTATAAAAAATAAAAACAACCCAATTATTTTTTGGTGATACTTACAAAAATTAAAAAATATTTTCTTTTACTGGATCTTCTTACAACACCACCAACACACTGCAATTTCTAATCCATGTATCCAGAGTAAAAAAAAACAAAAAAACAACAACAACAACAAACAATTATGCATCACTAAGTATCATCACATAAAACATTACTAAATTAGAAGGAGGTAACGAAGCCAAAAACATGTCGATGGTCAATGTATCCTCCTTGTGTAAAACACAACAGATCGTCCTTTAACGTATCTAATTCACTTTTAAATTGTTTTCCATTTGTTCCTCTTGCCATTGTTGTTGATTTTCCTG
>NW_013693803.1:0-787 GCF_000517525.1 Limulus polyphemus | reverse complement strand
AAATTACAAAACAAACAAAAAAACAGTTTGATATAAGTGTTTGTATACCGTTGTTTTTTGTATGACAATCCAGTTACATCACTTCCGCCATTTGTAAATTTCCTACAGGGAACACGAATAAAATAATGTATGAAAACCATCTTTCTTTCATCAGGTAACATCAAAACATCAAATAGTTTTGTTCTTCTTTGGATATATATATATCGTTTAAAACTTTTTAAATTCTTTACAATATTAAACTTTTAATTTAAAAAAGTTTATCTATTATAAATGAACTCCCAACTTTAAATGATAACACAGCTTCACTAAAATTAAGTCTGTTCTGAATAACTTGTATAATATTGATACAATTTTTCCACTTTTCTATTCTTTCTTGTTTGTTTTAATTGACTTAATCCCTTAATTCTCTATCTTAATTACTCTTTACAAAATATTCGAACTTTATAAATTTTTGTATTCAGTTTCCTTACTGCGTCGTGAATGGACGACGTACAAACACAACATGCCACAGCGCTATAGTACTGAAAATGTTTTATTGGAAATCCTAGTTTGTGAAACCTTTTAGTAGATCTACAGGGGGCGGATTCAGGCCTAAATGGCTGGATAAATTATTAAAAAAAAAAGAATATACTGAGACGTCTAAATGAAAACTTTTTCCAGTTTATTTTGTGCGACGTTTCGAGCAGACGCCCTTCGTCAGGCTCTAAATACCGTGTTACAATGTTAAGTGCCTAACGTAGGGCGTCTGATCGGAACGTCGCACAAAATAAACTGGAAAAAGTCTTCA
>NW_013693802.1:0-787 GCF_000517525.1 Limulus polyphemus | reverse complement strand
TCTCCAGCCATTATTAGTAACCTCCGTTAGTTCATACTATGACGGCGTCTAGCACCTATATATTCCCACCAGTTACTCACATACTTTTTATTCTCAGAACTTCCGGCATTCTTTACACATTAATCTAACATACCATGATGATAATATTTACGTATAAGCGTAACGATGTTACTCGTAATAGAATTAAAGCGAAGAACCCTTACACTCGTGAAATTCAAAATGACACATATTCAGGGGAAAAAAAAAGTGATTTTTATGTCGAAACTCAAGGTGTGTGTTGAGTGTCGAAATGCACCGAGGCTGTGACACATACTGGAAAATCGGTGGTTAGTTGACGTAGTAGCTTAATAGCTTCACTGTTTTATGTGAAAATATGGGATTAGCGTGTAGTTGGAGCTTAATAGATACAGAGCTTTAGTGATTTAAGTTGTTAAAAAGTAGCTTACTAGCAAACGCTAATAACTTTTCAGCTCAGTTTGTAAAGCATTTGCCTGGCAGGTTTCAGGATAAACCGAGGCGAGGAAACATCGTAAAATATAATTCACACACAATCATACTGTGATATTTACAAGTCAGGGGATTAGTATATACTTGAAAGCTCAATAATCATAGTGATATTTACAAGTCAGGGGATTAGTATATACTTGAAAGCTCAATAGTCCTAGTGATATTTACAAGTCAGGGGATTAGTATATTCTTGAAAGCTCAATAGTCATAGTGATATTTACAAGTCAGGGGATTAGTATATACTTGAAAGCTCAATAGTCATAGTGATATTTACAAGTCA
>NW_013693801.1:0-787 GCF_000517525.1 Limulus polyphemus | reverse complement strand
GTCAGTTACTAGCATATAAAAACAAGACGTACATATATCATGTCAGTTACTAACATATAAAAACAAGACGTACATACACCATGTCAGTTACTAGCATATAAAAACAAGACGTACATACGTCATGTCAGTTACTAGCATATAAAAACAAGACGTACATACATCATGTCAGTTAATAACATATAAAACAAGACGTACATACATCACGTAAGTTACAAACATATAAAAACAAGACGTACATACATCATGTCAGTTACTAGCATATAAAAACAAGACGTACATACATCATGTCAGTTAATAACATATAAAACAAGACGTACATACATCACGTAAGTTACAAACATATAAAAACAAGACGTACATACATCATGTCAGTTATTAACATATTTAAAAACTTCTCTTTATTTCTCAAATTTGTAGGTTATTTACATTTTTACCTTTTTCACACACATGTAAAATTTTGAAGTTTCTTCTGGATGAAATTAGTGGTTAGTTTCCATAAAGTGGGATTTAAAACTCGGATTAAATTTTCCCGCGATTGTTAAATGTTCCCTAACCCTTGTTTCTGTGGGACGTTTCGTCTGACCTACACATAAATTGTCGCAGTCTTTAAATGTCAGTTGGTAAACACCGACTGACTGTATTTGTCCATTTCGTCTTTGATCTTACACAAGGCACGATTTCTTTCTTTACTCTGTTATATATTTGATGAGAAGGTTCCCAAAGCAGCTTACCATACATTATGTTATTTTGTTTTGATACACGCTGTGAACGTTCACATCAAGAATAA
>NW_013693800.1:0-787 GCF_000517525.1 Limulus polyphemus | reverse complement strand
TCTGTGCTTATATGATTTTTATAATTCGATCATATCCACCGGAATGTTGCCCCCTCATAAGCTTGAAGGCTTAGAACGTTAAAATTCGGAGTTCGACCCCTGTGGCCTCGGATAGTCTGGGGATTACTGCGCTCGATTCGAAATTTGAGGGTTGCGAGATCTAATCCCCGTCACACCGAACATGATCGCCCTTTCAGCCGTGAGGGCGTTATAAATGCCTCTATTCGTTGGTAAAAGAGTTGCGCAAGAGTTGGTGGTGGATGGTGTTGACTAGTTGTCTTCAAACCAAATCGATCCCTGCGGTGGGCACAGTGTAGGTAGGTAGCTCTTCGAGCAGCTACGCGTTTAATAATAAATAAACAAAACAGAACATTGAGTCCAAAAAAGCATTTGTTATCACAAAAATCTAAGAGCACACAACTCCAACCACTCGTCGCTCGTTGGTCTCGTGTACAATCTGGCGGATCATCTCTCGGTAAGTGTGTGGACTAGAACGCTAAAAATCCGGGATTCGATTCCTTGCAGCGGAAAGAACGTAAATAGCATATTGTGTAGCTTTGTGCATTGCCAATTTTTTTAAAACAAATTTTCCCCTATACCTTGGTAATCAACACTGTAGTATTTAGCTGAAGAAGAAAAAAAGAGTTTGCTTCAGGATAAACCATTGGAGGTATAGATCTTCGGGGTCCCTCACCTCGTGTGTAGGGGGAGCACTGGCCCCTCATCTTGTGTGTAGGGGGAGCGCCAACCTATCACTTCGTGTGCAGAGGGAGCACTGACCCCTCAT
>NW_013693799.1:0-787 GCF_000517525.1 Limulus polyphemus | reverse complement strand
CTTTTAATATTAGCTCTATAAGTATTTTCTTTAGTTAAAATATATTTTCAAATGCAATAACATATGCTGTTTATATTCATTACTCCGATAACTGCCCATGTATTGATGTACTAACATACGTTGCCAATGGTGGTTACTTCTCTAACTTGTACTATTGTCATCTATAACTCTTCAGTGTAATAGATTCCTATATGAAAAGATTTGCCACATGTACTACGTTCATTCATAACGATTCAAAGTAAAGTAACTTCTATCAGGAGAAGTACCACATGTACTACGTTCATTCATAACGATTCAAGGTAAAGTAACTTCTATCATGAGAAGTACCACATGTACTACGTTTGATAGAAGTTACTTTACTTTGAATCGTTATGAATGGAGAAGCACCACATGTACTACGTTTATTTATAACGATTCAAAGTAAAGTAACTTCTATCATGAGAAGTACAACATGTGCTACGTTCATTCATAACGATTCAAAGTAAAGTAACGTCTATCATGAGAAGCACCACATGTACTACGTTCATTCATAACGATTCAAAGTAAAGTAACTTCTATCAGGAGAAGTACCACATGTACTACGTTCATTCATAACGATTCAAAGTAAAGTAACCTCTATCATGAGAAGCACCACGTGTACTACGTTCATTCATAACGATTCAAAGTAAAGTAACCTCTATCAGGAGAAGTACCACATGTACTACGTTCATTCATAACGATTCAAAGTAAAGTAACTTCTATCAGGAGAAGTACCACATGTACTACGTTCATTCATAACGATTTAAAG
>NW_013693798.1:0-787 GCF_000517525.1 Limulus polyphemus | reverse complement strand
CTTACACCAAAACAGTGAGTGATTATATGTGTGTAATATCCCACACCAAAACAGTTGATTGATTATATGTGTATAATATCCTACATCAAAACAGTGAGTGATTATATTGTATGATATTACACACTGATATTACACACATATAATCACTAACTGTTTTGGTGTGTATGTGTATAATATCCCACACCGAAACAGTTAGTGATTATATGTGTATAATATCTTACACCAAAACAGTGATTGATTATATGTGTGTAATATCCCACACCAAAACAGTTAGTGATTATATGTGTATAATATCCTACACCAAAACAGTGAATGATTATATGTGTGTAACATCACACACCAAAACAGTGGTTGATTATATGTGTATAATATCACACACCAAAACAGTGCACATATAATCACTTGTAATATCCCACACCAAAACAGTGAGTGATTATATGTGTGCAATATCACACACCAAAACAGTTAGTGATTATATGTGTGTAATATCCCACACCAAAATAGTTAGTGATTATATGTGTATAATATCCCACACCAAAACAGTTAGTGATTATATGTGTATAATATCACACACCAAAACAGTGATTGATTATATGTGTGTAATATCACACACCAAAACAGTTAGTTATTATATGTGTTTAATATCTTACAGCAAAACAGTGATTGATTATATGTGTATAATATCCTACACCAAAACAGTGAGTGATTATATGTGTGTAATATCATACACCAAAACAGTTAGTGATTATATGTGTGTAATATCTTAAAGCAAAACAGTTAGTGATTA
>NW_013693797.1:0-787 GCF_000517525.1 Limulus polyphemus | reverse complement strand
CTATAAACACATTTATAAGTACAGTATTTTAAATAAGGTCATATAATATATTGTAATGTGCTCACCAACTGGTGAAAACTTGTTAATTTAAAGTTTATGTTTTGCAGATCACAAAAAATAAAGTCAATTAAACACTCATTAGTCAATAAATAGATACAATGAGCATTTGCGCTTGGAGATATTGAAATTTCTGGTTACAAGAGCTCTCCAAATGTGAAGATGCTAGACAACAAAGCTTTTACTCTATTAAACAGACAATGGAAAAATGTTTAGTGTGGCTGAATATTTCTTGATGTAAGGCTTACACTACTGATAGAACTGAGATGAAAATTTTGTTTCATTTTACTTAGTTTTTACTGAAAAAATTGTTTTCAATAGAGATTATTTTAATGTTTTCAGTCACCTTCATTTATTGGATTTCTATTACAACAGGATTTTTCCATGTAGGGTAAAATGTTTTATCTCGGGACTTTTAAAATTATTCTTCTAATATCAATTTGTTAACTTCCTGAAATGCAGTTGTTGACTTTGGTAAATAAACAGTTTATAAAAGCCTTCAAGTCATGAAACAAACTATTCATATTATGGTTTTGAATGATTTAAGCATGCAAAGCAGTGTAAACTAAATATTTGTGATAAAAATCATATATTAAAATGCAGATTTTTTTTTAACATTCATATTTCTCATAATTTGCCCATTATTTGTTTCAAATCAGAAATGTTAAATTTGAGATCTGCTTTTTGTCTTTTTACAATCAGATATGCCCAAGAGGCTTTTGTTCAATAA
>NW_013693796.1:0-787 GCF_000517525.1 Limulus polyphemus | reverse complement strand
TTTTCTAAAGTCATATAGAGAGTGTTTTACCATTAAAGCCATCAGGTAATAATAATAATACAGATCATAATTAGTAACTTAAGAATATAACTGTACAACAAGGGCTAGTGTAGGTCAGTTGTTTGTGCCAATTAAGTCGGAGCTAAGCACCGGGTCCTAGTGCCATCTTGGCATAGGAGATTGAACTAATTACAGTAATTAGGCTTGGGAATAATTAAAATAAAATCCAAACTTCTTTTAGAACGTTCCTATAAATACCGATATCAGTTTCGTCATTTTCACGTTTCCTTCGCCCCCCCAGTGGCTCAGCAGTATGTCTGAAGGCTCATAACCCTAAATTCTGACTTTCGATACCAGTGCTGAACACAGCAGAGATAATCCATTGCGCAGCTTTGTGTTCTCCTCATACATATAGTACCTCACAAAGAAAGATACATTGTCTGACCGAAGAGGAAAGTAACGAAGGTACTATACGAGTGTTTGTATCAAATTCCCAAACGAACGTTCATGACCAAAATATTATACATTTAAAGTCTCAAAGTCAGGAACGATTATTACAAGTGTAAAAATATTACCACAATGCCGAATTCCGGTTGCAAATACCGAAAGATAATTTTATTATTATAGGGCTGGTGTTGTTATTGGTTTAGGAGTACATTTATATATGAAACAAGTGTATTGTTATAGGTCTGGGAGTACAGTTATCCAAGAAACAAGTGTATTGTTATAGGTTTGGGAGTACAGTTTTCTATGAAACAAGTGTATTATTATAGGTCTGGGAGTACAG
>NW_013693795.1:0-787 GCF_000517525.1 Limulus polyphemus | reverse complement strand
ACAAACAAACAAAAACGAAGGCAACTGCTCCCTATTTGCCTTCCCCATGCTCCGTAATCCAACCTATGCCAGACCTGCTATAATTGGCAGTTTAATTAGCTACCTTATGGTTGGAAGCAACGAATCAAAATGATACATAAGTGTAAAAGAGATGGCCTAGTAAGATACTAAGTAAAAGCACATCAAAGTTGTAGCCCCCCCAGTGGCACAGCGGTTCGATACCCGTGGTGGGCAGAGTACAGACAGATAGCCCTTGTGCAGTTTTGTGCATAATCAAAAACAAACAAACAAATCAAAGTTGTAATATCACAATTAAACGCCAATTTAGACTTTCTATTGGACCTTATTTTCCCTGAAATATCATTTAATACTGTATATAGAATACTTGGCATAGGTAATCCAAAAACCCCAAAATGTAGTTGTATTATGACAACTCTGATGCATTTTTAAATTTTCTCGGTTTCTAAGTTGCCCATCTTTCTTTATACGCATTACGTTTTCGGACTAATAGTATTTTAAAAGTAACTTAATTGCTATTAATAGTGTACTGGCATTTCTATGCGGATTGTATATTTTATATATTTTAAACGAACTTCTTATTTGGTCTTCAAATTCAACAATGTAACATTGTCAACAACACGTGTTATCTGGACATTCATGTACCTGTTAACAACACGTATTAGTTACACGTTTTGTAAGGTCATTATTTACATTATTATATTCTTGTTCATACTCGTTAGCAAAGTGTACTATCTATTACTCTTGGTTAAGACTATTTATTATAGAG
>NW_013693794.1:0-788 GCF_000517525.1 Limulus polyphemus | reverse complement strand
GTTGCCTGGTCAGTTATGCTTCATATTATATTTGCACTAGATATGAATAATTATGTAATTCTCACTGTTGAGATGGGGTGTTTCTGTAAGACCACCGGCAGCTTGTTCGGTGGTATATGTATCTATATTGTATTTTACTAAAAGTTACTGGTTTCATTTATAAAGGACCATCACTCATGGGCCTCATGAGTAAAGCAGATGGGGATTTCTGCCCATCCCTACTGACCCGTAATTCCTACAATCAGAGTCTATCTGCTTTTCAACATAAGGAATTGCAGACACCTATTACACTGTCTTTGGTGTGTCATTCCCCCAGACTACCCAATGCATATTTACCCCTTTCTCTTCTGGTGGAGCATGGGAGTCATTAGTACTTCTGGTTTCCAGTCACTGAAGTGGGTTTTGGGAAACCAAATAAAGCCCTCTAGCCAATGTGTACCCACTGGGCAGGAAGAGGCTTTATTTGTTATAATCATTACACTACTGAACAATGAATTATACCATAATATTCAGCACCATGGTGTTTCCCCCAGATGTTTTAGCCCAAGCAGACCAAACTTGTTGGTCAAAATGTTTTTATGCAAGGCACTTCCACTGGATGTTTTATGCCCGGATAGACCTCACTTGGCATAATCTGACGCAACCCAAGGCACTTGCCCTGAATGTTTTTCCCTGTGCAGACCACATTTGGCCTAATCCTATGTATCCAAGGGGTTTCCCCCTGGATGTTGCCTGAGCAGACCACACTTGTTGATCTCTATATCTTATGCAAGGTGCTTCCACTTGAT
>NW_013693793.1:0-788 GCF_000517525.1 Limulus polyphemus | reverse complement strand
GTATACTCCATGAGGATCTTCACCTATGGCCATACAAAATCCAGATTGCTCAGAAACTTGAAGATGTTGCTATCGAAAATGATACACTTCAGGCAGTGATTATCAATGTACTGATTCGTTCTAGGAAGTGCATCAATAATAATGGACAGCATTTAATAGATGTACTTTTTAAGAAGCAGACCTTTTGTAAAAGGTTACACGCTGCAACCTTTTTCTCAAGCTAGCATGTGCGCTTGTTCAAACAGGTGATAGAGAAACAAAACCTGTGTTGACTGGCTTAGGTTGGTTAGAATTGCACGGGGTGGGCCATTTATATATAACATATATGTTTTGTAACACAACCAAAATGAACAAAAAAAAGCGTTTTTATTATATTGTAGTGAAGTACAGACATGAGCGTTTAGTATAATAGTAACAGGGTATAATAGTAGTTACGTTACTATCGCACTTGACCGTCCAAAGGATGGCATTTTCAGTGGGGAGTCGCCAGGTAAGTGCAAATCACAGGATGCCGCTTGAGGATTACATAACTGATATGTAATAGACACCAGAGGAGGATGACGTCCACAAAGTTGCACCAGAGGGCGAGTTAATGTGATGAGCGCGCAAATAAGTCGCGAGCGAATCACAAGAGTGTGATGTAGATCAATGTCATCAATTTTATAGCAACAATCAGTCTTAAAATTAATAATTTTCATAAACTTATGTTTATAGTTTCACTTTATAAGCAAAACATTAAACCTACTATTTTAATCTCATCAACTTAACAGTTTTCTCTTACATACGTT
>NW_013693792.1:0-788 GCF_000517525.1 Limulus polyphemus | reverse complement strand
CGTGATACAAAAAGTATACTGCTACTGTATTTTATCTGCTGTAAGATACTTTTAGTAATCTATAACGTTTGAAGCTGCGATATCATTAGAGTATTATGAATTTGGTCAGATATATGATTCCAGGTCTACTAGAGGACTTGTAGAGTTTATTAGTAAAGAGCACTAGCGACATTTTATGAGGACAAAAAGTAAAACAGTCCGAACATGTTTGGAAAGTACTGTCCTTGTGGTGAATATCTGTACATTTTAATTCACATTTTATAAGACGTTTACTTTTGACCTTAAATATAATCAAAATTTCAAGTGATAAATTGACAAGTGTAATAGAGCTAGAGAGTTTCAGCCTCCTAAGCCTATTGTGATATCAGTCTGCTAAGCCTAATTTACTATCTTGAGTGTATACGATATCAGTCTCCTAAGCCTAATTTACTATTGTGAGTGTATATTAAAAGTATGGCGATACTCGTATCGTATCGTGAAGCCTTGATATGATTGTATCGGTACATCGTCCGAAACGATACGACATATCTATCTTCACGAAATTTTGCAAGCTTTCAGTAAACATTATAAGTCCTTTGTACAGAAAAAATAAATCAGAATTTCTAATAAAGTATTTTTGCTAAAAATTAACGATTCAGTAAAGGAAGATGAGTACTACATGTTGTCTTCATTTCTTTATCAAAAACATTACATACAAAGTTACATAACAAATTAACAACAACAAAATAGATAGACAGATATTAACTTGTTTATTTTACTTCTCTTGCCAGTTGCCATTTAGTTGATCA
>NW_013693791.1:0-788 GCF_000517525.1 Limulus polyphemus | reverse complement strand
AGTTTTCAACTATTGATTTCCATCAAATAGCTACACTCTTTTGGCTAAACTAATATAACACAAAGCTTTAAATCTAGAAACTAACGTTCCGTTTGTCTAAGAAAATACAAAGTGACGAAAGTTTTTAGCTGGGTACTTACCTATTTTTGACTATGAAGCTGCGATGTCACGGAGTCAGAACGGTATGTGTGACGGTTCTAAGTTTTGTCCTCCGATATACGCCCCTACTACAAGCGATGTCACGGAGTCAGAACGGTATGTATGACGGTTCTATGTTTTGTCCTCCGATATACGCCCCTACTACAAGAGATAACATTATTTTCTTTATCTCAACATAAAAGGTGATCTACACCTTGAGAAAATACGAAACTTAACAGAGCAAAACACGTAATGTCGTATTTATCTAGTATTAATAAATGTCTTACTCCTTAAGTTAAATGTGTGAGAGATAACCCTGACTCTCTATTACTCTGATTTATATTTTAAAACAGTATTTTAATACCTTTCAAAAATGCTGAATGTAGTGTTACTTCTGTAAGCGTATTGTTTTAATAAAGAGTATTAAACAATGTAGTGATCCTTAATGAATTAATAGTATTAAGCAATGTCGTGTTACTTAAAGAATAAACAGCTTTCAATACTGATGAATGAATTATTCCTTAAGGAATAAAACATATTTTAACAATATTAGATTTACTATCAGTTCTGCAATAAACAGCGTTAAGTAAGTTGAATATAGCAGTAATTAAAAAAAAAATGAATAATCACAAAAGAAAAAAAAACAGAAC
>NW_013693790.1:0-788 GCF_000517525.1 Limulus polyphemus | reverse complement strand
GGGTTAAGATGAAATTACAATGTTTGATTTAAAAGATAATTCTCAAATAAAAAATATCATTGGAATTATCTTAGCGAATTTATATAATTTTTTCCCTCTTTTTGTTATTCTCAAACTGATTCATAGTAGATGAATATTAAGATCACGAATAATTAAGAAAATACATCAATATAAAACAATGTACTTTCAGCGAGTCGCCTTCCATTTTGTAAATTTAGAATAATGGTTAATCGTAAATTATTATATATTTTCTGAAGGAGTGATGACTATTTAAATTCATCGTTAAAAATGTTAAAACATTTTATGTCAATAACAAATGGAAAGCGATTACCGTAACAAAGACAAATAGAAAACAATTACTGTCACAAAAAGACCTGTCTACTTTTACCATAGACACTCGCTTTCGCAAGATATTGCAAATATGAGATACAAAATGTTATTATAAGAAGTGCTGTTACATGTTAAAAATTTAACGAATGATAATGCTTCTCATGACATCCTTATGAAAATAACAATATGTCAAATTCCAGTTTCTATATGTTCTATATCATCGATAACTCGAGAGTACTTTTGCCGCTTTTTGTAATTTAAAACAAAACTAAATACAACGGGTATGTTAGTGATCTAATTACTTGTTATTTGTTACATTTATTTTGTTATATTTGTCGTTTTATCAATCCTTAGTAAGTTATATGTCATTTTATCAATCCTTAATAAGTTATTTGTCGTTTTATCAATCCTTAGTAAGTTATTTGCCATTTTATCACTCCTTAATAAGTTATTTGTCG
>NW_013693789.1:0-788 GCF_000517525.1 Limulus polyphemus | reverse complement strand
AGTGATGCATACATACAACAATAAAAAAGCAGTGTAAACAACGCTCTTCTTATCAATAACAAGCTTTAGTGATGCATACATACAACAATAAAAAAGCAGTGTAAACAACGCTCTTCTTATCAATAACAAGCTTTAGTGATGCATACATACAACAATAAAAAAGCAGTGTAAACAACGCTCTTCTTATCAATAACAAGCTTTAGTGATGCATACATACAACAATAAAAAAGCAGTGTAAACAACGCTCTTCTTATCACAAGTCATAACGAGCAAGGTGAAAGTTTATATAAGTTTCCATTCTTCTGAAAAACTTCTACAGGGGCGGATTTCTCAACATTATCTCAAAGTGTATAAACCTCTTCAAACTTACATTAGCTATCAAAATATAATTAAGTGACTCTTTTTGCTCTATAACTTAAGGGTAGAATTACGTGTTGAGATTACTATGTGGCCCAGCGGTAAACATGAAGGATTATAATTATAAAATTCGGAATTTTATTCCTATGATGCCCACAGTATGGAGCCCATTAAGTAATTTGTTTCTTAATAGGAAAACATATTCATATGAAATAATCAACATCCTGACACGGCAGCAGTTTATCTACGTTCGCCCAGTTTACATGAAAATGACATATACTTGAAAGTATAAAAAACAAAACTATTGTTATTAACACGTGGTATATAAATTCCTTTCGAGTTTAGCATTTCTAAGCGTAACAGCTTTAATCATAAGTTACTGCATTGATATTGTGTGTGAGAGTAAGCGTGTGCGTTTGTGAACGTCCGTG
>NW_013693788.1:0-788 GCF_000517525.1 Limulus polyphemus | reverse complement strand
ACGGTAGAGGTTTGCAGACGTCATGTACGGATACGTATATACGGTAGAGGTCTGCAGACTTCATGTACGGATACGTATATACGGTAGGGTTTTGTAGACGTGATGTACGGATACGTATATACGGTAGAGGTTTGCAGACTTCATGTACGGATACGTATATACGGTAGAGGTTTGCAGACTTCATGTACGGATACGTATATACGGTAGAGGTTTGCAGACGTCATGTATGGATACGTATATACGGCAGGGGTTTGCAGACTTCATGTACGGATACGTATATACGGTAGGGATTTGCAGACTTCATGTACGGATACGTATGTACGGTAGAGGTTTGCAGACTTCATGTATGGATTCGTATATACGATAGAAGTTTGCAGACTTCATGTACGGATACGTATATACGGTAGGGGTTTGCAGACGTCATGTACGGATTACGTATATTCGGTAGGGGTTTGCAGACTTCATGTACGGATACGTATATACGGCAGAGGTTAGCAGACTTCATGTACGGATATTCACGATGAGAAAATTTAGAATAAGCATTTTGATTTGTTAATTGAGAAGAAACGTCATATTTTATGTTTGGGTTTAAAAAGTCTACTCTGACTACGCGTGAGGGTGGTTTGTTTGTAATTAAGCACAAAGCTACACAATGGACGATCTGTGCTCTGCCCACCGCGGGTATCGAAACCCGAATTCTTCCGTTATAAGTCCGCAGACATACCACTGTGCCACTGGGGGGGGGGGTGAGGGTGGAATGGGTTAGAGAAATTTTCGAAGAAGCCTAG
>NW_013693787.1:0-788 GCF_000517525.1 Limulus polyphemus | reverse complement strand
AAAAGGAAAACAATAAAATCTGAATCATAAATTACAATGTATATGACCAGAGTCAAGTGAGAAGTTAAACATCATGATTCAAGTAAACTCTGAAATGGTATACTTGTAGAATGAAAATGTTTATATTTCATACTGTCACTGGATTTAATTTACCTGTTGCAATATGTGTCTAATAAATCCTCCTAGTAATCTGTTGCAGAATGGATCTAATGAGCCCTCCTCATAATCTGTTACAGGATAAGTCTAATAAACCCTCTTTGTAATTTACTGTATGGTGAGTCTAACAAACCCTCTTTGTAATCTGTTGCAGGATGAATCTAATAAATCCTCTTTGAAATCTGTTACAGGATGAGTCTAATAAATCCTCTTTGTAATCTGTTACAGGATGAGTCTAATAAACCCTCTTTGTAATCTGTTACAGGATGACTCTAATAAACCCTCTTTGTAATCTATTACATGATGAGTCTAATGAGCTCTCTTCATAATCTGTTACAGAATGAGTCTAATAAACCCTTTTGTAATCTATTACAGGATGAGTCTAATAAATCCTCTTTGTAATCTGTTACAGGAATTTACCTTAATTTGAAAGAGACATTCATCTTTCATTTGGTTCTCAAATGAACTGCTATTCAGTGACATGCCAACATATTTTTCATGTTCTGCCAGCACCTTCTGACTTCATGGCATTAGTTCTGATACATACTCTTACAATCATTTTTATGTTGCAACAAGTATAACAAGCCTCGAGAAAAAAAAACATTTTGTAGTGAATAGTAACCACTGAAAAT
>NW_013693786.1:0-788 GCF_000517525.1 Limulus polyphemus | reverse complement strand
AAATTTTTCATTTTGCGTTTGTGGTTTTTTTTTATGGGCGTTTTTACCACTACTTAGCTCCCTGTTGATGGATCTTCACCAAATTTGCCATGAAGGTCTGTTGGGTCATGCGGAGAAACATACAAATTTGTGATTTCACATTTTATGTTTTGCAGTTTTTTTATGGTCGTTTTTTACAATTACATATAAGGGAAGCTACTTTTCATATCTTAAGATAACCTTTCATTAATCATGAATCTACATAACTCCCGTCCAGGAGACAGGTACTCCAGTTAGTTCTCGAATATAGATATTATTAACGACTTTTTTTTCACATGCATTTTATAACAAACATTCTTACAACAATAAAGGAGGTTATTAATAAATCATCATTCCAACAAAGCTATAAGTCGTATCCAGAGACAACAGCTGATTCATAAACGTTAATAATATTTACATCACGTGGTAGTAGAAGCAATCATTGTCCATGGGCTATGCGGTTGCCTAGGCTTAAAGCCACAAGTGAACTTAAAAATATCGTGTTATTACGCGAGGTAGTCAGATGACCAACATGATTGGCTTATTAGTAGTCGTAATTTTGAAACTACGCTCATCTTATTACACCTGGGCCAGGCGTGGCCTAGCCCTTTGCGAGTCATTGTGAATCTAAAGGTTCACGGCTCGCGCACCACTGCCGCAGATACTCGGGGGCTACTATAACTGAATGAACAGTGGGACTCGACAGTCATTCTTATAAGATACATACGGCGCCAAAATGTGGGGAACGATTTTTTTTTTATTTATTTTAT
>NW_013693785.1:0-788 GCF_000517525.1 Limulus polyphemus | reverse complement strand
TTAACCATCTGGCCATGACCTGCCCCTGGTGGGACAGCGGTAAAACTTCGGGGTTCGACTCCCTTCGGTTAACACAGTAGATAGCCCGATGTGGCTTTGCTATTAGAAAACACACAAAAGAAACCTAAATCACCAACGAAATTAACCCAACTAGCAACATTGATTTTACCCAAGTGAATATATAAACACTGATTGAATTGTTTTTACAATAATAAACCACATCATCTTATTTATCCAGATCGGTAAGAATAATTTAGTTTTTAACACTTATAAGTCAAAGTTATGTTTAAAATATTAAGTAATAATATGATGATTCATTACACGAACGTTTATAACCATGTAAAATTTTACGTTTCGTTTTTAGTGGCCGACTTCACTCAGCAGCTTTCAACCATTCACGAGCGTCATGCAGAGGACTTGCAACTATTGGTTGAGAACTTCCGGAAACGGAATGCCGAACTCCGCAGAGAAAGGTAGTTTACAAAAATATTGATATGTGCAACATTTATCGTTCACACGTGTAAACTGTATAAAAGTTGGGCATCTCGTTGATTAATTATACATGTTTCTTACACTATCATATAATAATAATTCTGTAAGAGAGAGAGTTATTTAGTTCTTGAAATGAAGTTCATATCAGTATTATTTATAGATGTATATTTGTAAAATATTTAGCTAATAACAGATAAATATTTAAAGTAGTGAAAGAAACCTCTAACTTATCAATGGTTTCATACGTGTTGTTAGCTTCTTATACGTTAACAACAAATTGTCGTACATTGTACGAT
>NW_013693784.1:0-788 GCF_000517525.1 Limulus polyphemus | reverse complement strand
AGTAATTCGTCTGTAGAAAGTTGTAACTTTTTCAACTTAACGAGATAAAAGATAATATCATGAAACTTGGCGTCCCAAGTTAATTCGAAATTCCCATGGAAGTTTGGTTTCTCATCGGCAGGTAGAGCTACTGTAAAGCGTTGTAATAAGGATACGAAATATAGAAACATTTCAACTAGAGCCAACTCACGTTTAGAAAAAACAACCAACAAATATTTATACTTTTCCTGGTAATAAGAAACACAGTAAAATGTTGGGACAAAAATAACCAAGATTTCAATGTTCTATGTTTAAATTAGTAAAACTTTTTATTTACTTTGCTTGCGTGTTTCACATTTTTCACACGAAGTTAAACTCGTCCAAATTGTACACAGAAAATTAACCATTCCCAGTGTTATATGAGGCATGCGTACTTTATACCATTGGATTACTTTTCTCCAAGGACAAGTTGAGCCATCATGTTAAACTTGTACTGCTTGCTGAACTGCTCACCTGAAGCAGGTTGAGTTGATAGTCAGGTTTGTTTCCCGGCATTTATTATAATTTTAAATGATAATTATAAATAATGTGTCGAAGTATCCCTAATTATGCTGTTGTGTCCATTAACAAGACACTTTACACAACTTTTGTAATCGGCCCATCCGTGTTATGGGTACCAGCCGTTAGATGGGGTAGGTGTCAACATTGTCGTCTCTTTCCGCCACTTGAAACTGGAGTTCTAAAGCACAAGCCTCATTTTCTTTGAAGGCACGGTAAGAATTAAACTTTAACTAACTTGGAAATGAGTA
>NW_013693783.1:0-788 GCF_000517525.1 Limulus polyphemus | reverse complement strand
TTTCTTCTCTGCTACTGATAGACAATTACCAGTCAGGTTTCTTCTCTGTTATTGATAGATCATCACCAGTCAGGTTTCTTCTCTGTTACTGATAGATAATCACCAGTCAGGTTTCTTCTCTGCTACTGATAGATCATCACCAGTCAGGTTTCTTCTCTGCTACTGATAGATCATCACCAGTCAGGTTTCTTCTCTGTTGCACACACACAAACACACACACACACACACACACTCTCACATATATATATATATATATATGCAAATGTGGATTACTTTACTTTTAATATTTCAGGCTAAAGAGCAAATGAAGTTGGCAAAAGAAACAAAAGTAATAAAAGCAAAAGTGAAAGAGCACGAAGAGGAATGGCAGGATGTAAGTATAACACAGGAGGAAATTACATGTCATTAAAACAAGTGTATTTTAATGTAGGATGTTAGTATAACACAGGAGGAAATTACAAGTCATTAAAACAAGTGTATTTTAATGTAGGATGTGAGTATAACACAGGAGGAAATTACAAGTCATTAAAACAAGTGTATTTTAATGTAGGATGTGAGTATAACACAGGAGGGAATTACATGTCATTAAAACAAGTGTATCTTAATGTAGGATGTTAGTATAACAGGAGGAAATTACATGTCATTAAAACAAGTGTATTTTAATGTAGGATGTGAGTATAAGAAAGGAGGAAATTACATGTCATTAAAACAAGTGTATCTTAATGTCAGTATTTTATTTCATTTTTGTAATTAATGACATTGTTAAAATCTTTATGATCTTGATACAT
>NW_013693782.1:0-788 GCF_000517525.1 Limulus polyphemus | reverse complement strand
TGTTTATTCTAATCTAACATGTGTCCATGGTATGTTACATTCTGTGTTTTATCTAGTCTAACCTGTGTCCATGGTATGTTACATTCTGTGTTTATCTAGTCTAACATGTGTCCATGGTATGTTACATTCTGTGTTTTATCTAGTCTAACATGTGTCCATGGTATGTTACATTCTGTGTTTTATCTAGTCTAACCTGTATCCATGGTATACTACATTCTATCCCTATACCAATGGTATACTACATTCTATCCCTATACCAATGGTATACTACATTCTATCCCTATACCAATGGTATGCTACATTCTGTCCCTGTATCCATAATATGCTACATTCTATCCCTATACCAATGGTATGCTACATTCTATCCCTATTTCAATGGTATAATACATTCTATCCCTATACCAATGGTATGCTACATTCTATCCCTATACCAATGGTATACTACATTCTATCCCTATACCAATGGTATGCTACATTCTATCCCTATTTCAATGGTATACTACATTCTATCCCTATACCAATGGTATACTACATTCTATCCCTATACCAATGGTATGTTATAATATATTCTACCGTTTCCTTCTAAGACTTTCTGTGTAGCATCCTTCTATTTGTTTCGATACCACCACATTAACTAGTGTAACTCCGTGTTTCTATTCGATACGGAGCTTCAAGGAGAAATCATCGCTACCTATGTTCCAATAATTAGCATATCTGGTTGGTGACGGTACAAGTTTATTACAGCGCGTGATAAAGTCACGTGAATATTTGTGTTTTTCGAGTTTGAG
>NW_013693781.1:0-788 GCF_000517525.1 Limulus polyphemus | reverse complement strand
AAACTATTACTAAATGGGTAGTCAATTATTACTAAACTATTACTAAATGGGTAGTCAATTATTACTAAACTATTACTAAATGTGTAGTCAATTATTACTAAACTATTACTAAATGTGTAGTCAATTATTACTAAACTATTACTAAATCGGTAGTCAATTATTACTAACTTATTACTAAATGGGTAGTCAATTATTACTAAACTATTACTAAATGGGTAGTCAATTATTACTAAACTATTACTAAATGGGTAGTCAATTATTACTAAACTATTACTAAATGGGTAGTCAATTACTACTAAACTATTACTAAATGGGTAGTCAATTATTACTAACTTATTACTAAATGGGTAGTCAATTATTACTAAACTATTACTAAATGGGTAGTCAATTATTACTAAAGTATTACTAAATGGGTAGTCAATAATTACTAAACTATTACTAAATGGGTAGTCAATTATTACTAAACTATTACTAAATGTGTAGTCAATTATTACTAAACTATTACTAAATGGGTAGTCAATTATTACTAAACTATTACTAAATGGGTAGTCAATTATTACTAAACTATTACTAAATGTGTTGTCAATTATTACTAAACTATTAATAAATGGGTAGTCAATTATTACTAAATTATTACTAAATGGGTTGTCAATTATTACTAAACTATTACTAAATGGGTTGTCAATTATTACTAAACTATTACTAAATGGGTAGTCAATTATTACTAAACTATTACTAAATGGGTAGTCAATTACTTACTAAACTATTACTAAATGGGTAGTCAATTA
>NW_013693780.1:0-788 GCF_000517525.1 Limulus polyphemus | reverse complement strand
AAAAGGATTCTGTTCTAGGTTGACTGTGTTTCCAGTTAAAAGGATTCTGTTCTAGGTTGACTGTGTTTCCAGTTAAAAGGATTCTGTTCTAGGTTGACTGTGTTTCCAGTTAAAAGGATTCTGTTCTAGGTTGACTGTGTTTCCAGTTAAAAGGGTTCTTTATATCCTATTATTTTACTATTATTCCACTTTATCGTATGATCTTCTCTGATATGATAGACTATTAAAGATAGACCGGTATTACTGAGAATTGTATGTCCGATATGTTCCTGAATTCTAACTTTTGTTGGTCTGTGTATTGGAGCCTACATTCACAAGGGTTGTTTAAATGGTTTTACCCTCTCTATTGGGTCTTCAGATGGTTTGGTGACTATTAAATGCGACATCGTATTGTGTTGTAGCTTCAGAACACTGTTCTGACTTTATGCTGTTTGCACACCTTCTAATGTTTACAGAGAGACCTCCGTGTGATTGTAAGGAGATCAGTAGTCAAAACGTAGGATAAAAAACCTAAGTAATAAGTGCTACTAATAATAATTTGACTTATATAAACTAATACCTTTTACAAGGATTAATATCCGATCGCTACGAACTTGCTGAAAGCACTTTTAAAAAAAGGTTTACTTTGAAAAATTAGGACAAAAAAAAGATTTTTTAAAAACTTGTGTAGTCAGGCCTTGCTTCAACAACAGACATTTTATATATATGCAAGATTTTATATATACAACATTTAAATCTTGTAATATTTGTGTCTAGTAACTTTATTAACGTTCTCGCCCCCCCCCCGA
>NW_013693779.1:0-788 GCF_000517525.1 Limulus polyphemus | reverse complement strand
TGATAAAATACCTTTATTTTTGTTCCTTATATTCTGAAAAGTTCCACAATGAAATACCTTTATTTTTGTTCCTTATATTCTGAAAAGTTCCACAATAAAATACCTTTATTTTTGTTCCTTATATTCTGAAAAGTTCCACAATGAAATACCTTTATTTTTGTTCCTTATATTCTGAAAAGTTCCATGATAAAATACCTTTGTTTTTGGAACAATGTTTAGCTGTAGTTTCTGATCCACTAATGAAGCCCCAGCCTCAGACAAATAACCTTGGTTAGGAACTAAACAGCTTCTACCAAAACAGCATGGACAGCAAAGCTTGTGTAACCATTTTGTCCATTTGGGATTCAATCGTCCGTATGGTTCCTCATCTTTTGGTTTAAAAACTCCAATGACTTTCTGTTGAAGGAAAACCTACTTGTCAAATTTTAATGAAAACATATGATAAACACATACAGCAAAAACAAATTTCATCTGGTACTTGGTATGATAACCAGCTTTTATTTTTTGAAATATTGGAATTATAGTGCCCAGCATTTGGTGAAATTCCAGAAAGCTTTCTTTACTGTAACCGACATGACACATTCTGAGTATAGGCAGACATGCATTATATATCAGCAAATGAAGAACAAAACAACACATCTAAGAAAGAACTTCACAACATATAGTAGAAATAGGTTATAAGGTTATCACAAAAACTTTAATTTAAAACACAAAACAAGTAACAACATTTTAACCTCTTTAGGTCATCATCGGGTTAAGAATGACTTTTGAGAAAGTGACCGCTATTG
>NW_013693778.1:0-788 GCF_000517525.1 Limulus polyphemus | reverse complement strand
TTCATTGTTCAGCAGACCCATACAGAAACTTTGTATCCATTGTTCAGCAGTCCCATACAGAAATTTTGTGTCCAATTGTTCAGCAGACCCATACAGAAACTTGTGTCCATTGTTCAGCAGACCCATACAGAAACTTTGTATCCATTGTTCAGCAGACCCATACAGAAATTTTTGTGTCCATTGTTCAGCAGACCCATACAGAAACTTGTGTCCATTGTTCAGCAGACCCATACAGAAACTTCCGTTGTTCAGCAGATCCATACAGAAACTTGTGTCATTGTTCAGCAGACCCATACAGAAACTTGTGTCCATTGTTCAGCAGACCCGTACAGAAACTTGTATCCATCGTTCAGCAGACCCATACAGAAACTTTGTATCCATTGTTCACCAGTCCCATACAGAAACTTGTGTCCATTGTTCAGGAGACCCATACAGAAACTTTGTATCCATTGTTCAGGAGACCCATACAGAAACTTTGTATCCATCGTTCAGCGGACCCATATATAAAGTTTGTATCTAAAGTTTCTGTATGGGTCTGCTGAACAATGTATCCATTGTTCAGCAGACCCATACAGAAACTTGTGTCCATTGTTCAGCAGACCCATACAGAAACTTGTGTCCATTGTTCAGCAGACCCATACAGAAACTTGTGTCCATTGTTCAGCAGACCCATACAGAAACTTGTGTCCATTGTTCAGCAGACCCATACAGAAACTTTGTGTATCAATTGTTCAGCAGTCCCATACAGAAACTTGTGTCCGTTGTTCAGCAGATCCATACAGAAACTT
>NW_013693777.1:0-788 GCF_000517525.1 Limulus polyphemus | reverse complement strand
GCATTACATTAGTATAAGTTCTATAATTATGTTGCATTACATTAGTATAAGTTCTATAATTACTATGCATTACATTAGTATAAGTTCTATAATTATTTTGCATTACATTAGTATAAGTTCTATAATTATGTTGCATTACATTAGTATAAGTTCTATAATTATGTTGCATTACATTAGTATAAGTTCTATAATTATTATGCATTACATTAGTATAAGTTCTATAATTATGTTACATTAAATTAGTATAAGTTCTATAATTATGTTGCATTACATTAGTATAATTTAAAGCTACTGTTTCAAACTTATTTGTACTTGATACTTTCTGACTTTCTTTACTACTTGCAGAGTCTAAATAATACAGAGATTGCGTGCGTTATATTAAACGATTTTAGAGTTTTACCACGTCGTTAAAGTCCATCTTGCCACTTCCGGTCATTCTTTATCTGCATCTTGACAATAGTCCTGCTGCGTAATTTGCATTTGAAAAGGATCGCTTTCAAAATACATTTCGTTTCAACGATAATTGATATCGGTTATAGTCATTATCTGAGACAAAACGGTTTACAGTACTGCCTTTTACAGTATAGACAAACATACAGGGTAAAAGTATCAAGGCGTATAGACAGCCATTTAGTGTAAGTGTATCGTGGGGGTATAAACAAAATATAGTGTTATAGTATCATCGGGTATAGATAAACATAGCGTGTAATAGTGTCATGGTGTACAGACTAACAAATAGTGTAAAGGTATCATGGGGTATAGACAAACATACAGTGTAAAAGTATCAA
>NW_013693776.1:0-789 GCF_000517525.1 Limulus polyphemus | reverse complement strand
CAAATAAGAAAAAAAACTTTGTAACTTAGAAAGAGAACAGTCACATCAAAAGTATTTCAAAGATGAAGAGAATGTCCTCTGAGCTGTGTATTTAAAGGATATATACACGTACAGTCAGTACTGTGTAAGCACTTCTGATTAAAAACATTTGCATCAATCAATGTTTCACTGATTGAAAAACAATTAACATATAGGCTTTGAGCATTTATTTCCAAATTTTCCACGTCCTTTACACTGCAAAGTTTTGTGAATATACCTTGATGTTATATATTCATTACCAATTTTGTCATGAACTTTGCGTATTGTATTCCTTACACGTGGGGGCCGGGCGTTGCCTTAGTGGTTAGCGTATAGGACTGTAGGTTGTAGGATCCGAGTTTCGAGACGTGATACCTCTCACCACACTGTGCACTGTCAGTTGTGGGTGAGTTATTAAAGTCATAGCTAATCCCGTTATTTAGTTCAAAGCCCTTGTGACAGCGGATGATGCTGACTTGTTTTTTCCCTCTGGTCAGTAGTTGAAAGTTATGGACGGCTATAACTGAATCCTAGGAGATCTTTGAACCATATAGTACCATTAAAGTTGACATTTCTAATTCGTTATGTGTACGTAATGGTTAGAAAAAAAATCACATTTTTAACGCTTACCATCTGTATCTTATTTAATCCTTTTCTCATTCGTGATAACATTTTAAGCCTTACACACAATTTCGATATAATGAGAAATGTTGTTAACGGTGTTTAAAAAGTTGCTATAAATTAAGTCTAAGCTGACATCTTGGTTATGAA
>NW_013693775.1:0-789 GCF_000517525.1 Limulus polyphemus | reverse complement strand
CCAGAGAAAATCATTCATTGTCTAATAATACGGGATCATCTACAAATTACAAGAAGCGTGTAAACATGACTGGAGCTAGATCAACTTTTTCAAATAGATACGACGTAGGTAAGTTTTAATTAAAACTAAATAGAAGTTTATTGTGAAACATGGGTGAGTTTTCTTACGATCAATTTGTTGTGCACAGCTTTATTTTCAAGAGTTTGTATGTTTTTATTCGGTGGAATAATTTTGAAACGTTTCTTCGAGATATTAATTATTATTAACACTACTAATAGTTTTTAATGTTGTTTTGAATATTTTATATTAAATAATACTCTAAGTTTGTAAAAATATGCTAATGACCCCCCACCCCCAAACCCACCCTACACTTTTCGGATCACGAGAAACACGTCATATTTCCTTGCAGGTTAACAGAGACACCTATATCCTTAGCACAAACATAACGTATTCAAAGGTACTTTATAAACAGCGGTCCTGTTTCTTACTACAGTACGTTATACACCGTATTGACCAGACAAACGTCTTAATGTAAACTCACATTCTAGCCTAACTAAATACACTTCAGAATGATGTGGCCGTTCGTTCACACCTAAATTATGTTGTGATTTAACTGAAGGATTCAATTGTTAAATAAGAAGGTGAAAGTATTTAGAAACATATTAAGTATCAGTAGATAGTATCCAGTTTGTTTAATAGAACTTTCATGAGTATTTATCTCAGTAAAACTTGTTTATCATCGATTTCCTGAAATAATACGGATGTGTAAGAAAGGTCGTCATAATACAT
>NW_013693774.1:0-789 GCF_000517525.1 Limulus polyphemus | reverse complement strand
TAGTTATCCACAGAGAAGACTTCTGTTAACGGTTTAAATGTAGAGAGGAAATAGTTATCCACAGAGAAGACTTCTGTTACCAGTTTAAACTTAGAGAGGAAATAGTTATCAACAGATAAGACTTCTGTTACCAGTTTAAACGTAGAGAGGAAATAGTTATCCACAGAGAAGACTTCTGTTACCAGTTTAAACTTAGAGAGGAAATAGTTATCAACAGATAAGACTTCTGTTACCAGTTTAAACGTAGAGAGGAAACAGTTCTCAACAGAGAAGACTTCTGTTACCAGTTTAAACTTAGAGAGGAAATAGTTATCAACAGAGAATACTTCTGTTACCAGTTTAAACGTAGAGAGGAAACAGTTCTCGACAGATAAGACTTCTGTTACCAGTTTAAACGTAGAGAGGAAATAGTTATTCACAGATAAGACTTCTGTTACCAGTTTAAACGTAGAGAGGAAATAGTTATCAACAGAGAAGACTTATGTTACCAGTTTAAACGTAAAGAGGAAATAGTTATCAACAGAGAATACTTCTGTTACCAGTTTAAACGTAGAGAGGAAATAGTTATCAACAGAGAAGACTTCTGTTACCAGTTTAAACGTAGAGAGGAAACAGTTCTCGACAGAAGAGACTTCTGTTACCAGTTTAAACGTAGAGAGGAAATAGTTATCAACAGAGAAGACTTCTGTTACCAGTTTAAACTTAGAGAGGAAATAGTTATCAACAGAGAAGACTTCTGTTACCAGTTTAAACGTAGAGAGGAAACAGTTCTCAACAGATAAGGCTTCT
>NW_013693773.1:0-789 GCF_000517525.1 Limulus polyphemus | reverse complement strand
ATTAAAACATAGATAAATATAGGATTAAAACATAGATAAATATAGGATTAAAACATAGATAAATAAAGGATTAAAACATAGATTAATAGAGGATTAAAACATAGATAAATATAGGATTAAAACATAGATAAATAAAGGATTAAAACATAGATAAATAAAGAATTAAAACGTATGGATAAATATAGGATTAAAACGTGTGGATAACTAAAGGGTTAAGACGTACAGGATTAAAATGTGTAGTTAGATAAAGGATTAAAACATATAGATAAATACATGTTTAAAACGTGTGGATATATAAAAGATTCAAACGTATAGATAAATAAAGGATTAAAACGTGTCGATACATTTCTTCAAATGTTTCTGTCGGGATCTCACTGGGATTTAAACAAACGCATTGCACAATCTGTCCTTTTCTCATTAGTATTCAGGATTTGTGTCGTACAGTTAAACATTGATTTACGTTTAAAATATTCTTGTTCTTGAGCTATTTAGAATATATCTATTTGTAGTTCATTACTTAAATAGTGTGTTTATGTTTACTCACTGTTATCTGGCTACGTGACATAAAATATTTAATATCTGTAGTTCGTTACTTAAATAGTGTGTTTATGTTTACTCACTATTATCTGGCTACGTGACATAAAATATTTAATATCTGTAGTTCGTTACTTAAATAGTGTGTTTATGTTTACTCACTATTATCTGGCTACGTGACATAAAATATTTAATATCTGTAGTTCGTTACTTAAATAATGTGTTTATGTTTACTCACTGTTATCTGGCTACGTG
>NW_013693772.1:0-789 GCF_000517525.1 Limulus polyphemus | reverse complement strand
ATATATTGTACGAGTTCTTGTATATTTTTTCTGCATATATTGTACGAGTTCCTGTATACTTTTTTCTGCATATATTGTACGAGTTCTTCTGAAAACATTTTCTGTTTTAAAAATTGTTGTTCTTCAAATATTTGAAAAATCCTGACGCAATTTGATTAGAACTAATTCAACTTAACGAATATCGAGTTGAGATACGTAATTCACAAGCTCCTGGTGTAGACACTGTGCAGAAAAACCGTTTTAAAGTACTGAAGGAAGTATATTCTCATTCTTACAAACACTGAAGAAGTAAACCTAAACCTTTTTTTACCATCCACTGGCTTTCAGTAGTTATGTAAATAATTCCAACGTTCATTATCTCGCCGGGTCAGATCCTGTATTGTTACCAAGTGACGCATTTCTTTCTGTTACACAACAGGCATCATAAGTTTGATTGTTGCCAAGCAACAGATATTCTTGAGTTCCACACTAGAAATAGTAACGTGTTCGGAATGGAAATGAGGTAACTGTGCAAGAAGTGTTATTTTCATCATTTCCGTTCTTAACGGCGCAACTCCATTGTTCCTATAGTTACGGAGTTAAATAACTATTTTTAGTAAAACGTATTCGCGTATTCAATCACCTATCATTCCAACCCGCATTTCTTATCTATAAAATATACGAGATTTCTTCACCGAAGCTCTTTGGGTTTTTAAATATAAATATCTAAAGAGTCGGACACAAACACCGAAACACTTGGACACAAACAGTTAAAGACCCGGAAAGAAACACCAAAAGAATCGGACACAA
>NW_013693771.1:0-789 GCF_000517525.1 Limulus polyphemus | reverse complement strand
GAGTTCTGGTGTATGCCACGTACCATCTTGAACACGGACAACATTCTAGCTGTATTCTAGTTTTAATGATGTAGTAATGAGTTATGGTCTATCGCATGTACCATTTTAAACACGGACAACATTCAAGCTGTATTCTAGCGTTAATGATGTAGTACTGAATTCTGGTGTATGCCATGTACTGTCCTAAAATAGTCAACATTCTAACTGTATTCTAGTGTTAAATATGTAGTACTGAGTTCTGGTCTATCCCACGTACCATCTTGAACACGGACAACATTCTAGCTGTATTCTAGTTTTAATGATGTAGTAATGAGTTATGGTCTATCGCATGTACCATCTTGAACATGGACAACATTCAAGCTGTATTCTAGTGTTAAATATCCTACATACCATCTTGAACACGGACAACATTCAAGCTGTATTCTAGTGTTAAATATCCCACATACCATCTTGAACACAGACAACATTCTAGCTGTATTCTAGTGTTACTGATGTAGTAACAAGTTCTGGTCTATCCCATGTACTGTCCTGAACACAGACAAAATTCTAGCTGTATTTTAGCTTTAATGATGTAGTACTGAGTTCTGGTGTATCCCACATACAATCTTGAATACGGACAACATTCTAGCTGTATTCTAGTGTTACTGATGTATTACTGAGTTCTGGTCCATACCATGTACCACCTTGAACACGAACAACATTCTAGCTGTATTCTAGTGTTACTGATGTAATACTGAGTTCTGGTCTATCCCACGTACCACCTTGAACACGGACAACATTCTGGCTGTA
>NW_013693770.1:0-789 GCF_000517525.1 Limulus polyphemus | reverse complement strand
AATTGCATTTTATAAGAATGATTTGCAGGTGCTAATGCAGTGGTGTGTAACCACATACATGAGCTGTAAAGCCATGTGTGATAAACTTATTAACTATATATATATATATATATATATATTGATAACAAGTTCCTATCTATCACTGACAGTGCAATTCCACCAGGATTAGACTTATGGCTGGAGAGACTTGCACAGCCTTTCCAAGAGAGGATGTTTGTATAGTGAAGCTATAAAATGTTGTAGTTCCAATGGACACAACATTTTAAAGAAATCTTCAGCATGCTCCGCAGAAGCTAAAAACACACATAGCAGAGCAATAAGTTCTGAAATGCATCCTAAGCCAACTTTGTTCCACAAAGTGTAGATTATGGTTATGAAAGAAGACCCTCCAATTTAACAAGCTGGTACAGTGCAACTGGGCTTATCTTCTGGTATGCTAAAAAGATAATAATCAAGGATTTCAGATTAACAAAGGTTCATAAGCTTCCAGCCATAGTTTGAAATGGACTGTTTTCATGAAGAAGATAGATAAAAAAACAACCATCATTTCATTTAATACACTTCCTGTGGATTTTAGTTTCTTGGTCTGCTTAACCCTATAGCTACAGGTCATGGGTCAAAGTCCATGTCATCATGTTTGTTGACTTGCATTTAAAACTATTGAACTACTATATTATGAATTTATGTCAATAAGTTTGGTATCAAACTGAAGCTTGTAATTCTGATTTTAGTATTATACATTATTAAATTTTTTATTGTAAAAATAAATATTAAAAAACATAAACATCG
>NW_013693769.1:0-789 GCF_000517525.1 Limulus polyphemus | reverse complement strand
GAATTATAGTTAATATATATATATATATATATATATATATACGATAGGTCTGTAACACATTAATAACACATTATGACTGCATATGTCAAACAATTTAACACATTTTATGTATGTATTAGTTATTTAACATCACATCTTCAAACAGTTCAATACGTAACATTGTTTAGTGTTCTGGGATACGTTGCTAGGCCTAAAGAATTTGTCCTGCTATCTGTAGTTGGAATGTAATGTTAAACCAGCTTCACAAAGCAAACAAACCACCCCAGATCAGAGATTTCCTCAATGGCTTTAGTTTTGTAATGAGCATTATATGATTAATAGGGCTAGTAATTATTTATATCCTTGTTTCTAGTTTTTGGTGTTTTAAGCCTTTCGTAAAATACATCTATATATATATATGTACACAATAATGTCAAGGTGGTCCAGATAACGAACCTTTATACAAAGAAAACTTTGGCTTCTCGTCTTTATAGTGAAGTTTAAATGCATATAGTATTGGATTGAAGATTACACTACTACAGTATAATATTCTATTGTGTATTTTGTTTGTAATAAATATCAATTTCGTCTACAATGTCGACGAAAACATTTGTCAACGAGTTGATTTTAAATTTAATCAACGATGCAGAAAACGAAAATCACTAGTCATGACTCAGACCAGGCGAAGAGCCAACGTGCCTGGCGTGAGAAAAATTGAAACAAAATTATTTAACTATTTTGCTGAAGATGATGATGACGCACATAAATTAGCAAAGTTTGTGGGAAATTGACGACTAACAAAACAATGGT
>NW_013693768.1:0-789 GCF_000517525.1 Limulus polyphemus | reverse complement strand
ATATACAATTAAACTAATATACTGAGATAACACATACAATTAAACTAATACACTAAGATAACATATATAATTAAACTAATACACTGAGATAACATATACAATTAAACTAATATACTGAGATAACACATACAATTAAACTAATACACTGAGATAACACATACAATTAAACTAATACACTGAGATAACACATACAATTAAACTAATATACTGAGATAACATATACAATTAAACTAATATACTGAGATAACATATACAATTAAACTAATATATTGAGATAACATATATTACTAAACTAACACACTAACAAACAAATATATGAAGAAGTGAAATGTATCCTGAAAGTATTTCATTCTCAGTAAACTGAATACGTTACGTAGAACGTATTGAATAAATAATGAATGATCTTTTGTTCTATATAATGTACAAAATCCATATTTACTTAGATATTTGACTCGAAACTTCCTTTTATCACAAAAATCGTGAATCGAAAAGGCTTTAGAAATTACTTCTGTTGAGGATGAAGTCCCTTAAACCTGTTGTTTTTGAATAATAAGGTTTCCGTTTCCCAGGATACACTCTATTGAATTTCAGGTATAAAAATTGCAGCCTTTACCCTATTGAATGCTTTGAAAGAGCTAAAGGAATAACTAATTATCGTGGATGAGTAGGAGAACCACTGCACCTCGAGTAAACAGCCGTTTACGTCACTCATCATTTATATTCCCTAAATACTAAGGTTCGATACAAATAAGGTAAACACGTTTAGAATAGTAGACGTTTGAAACCCAC
>NW_013693767.1:1203-1688 GCF_000517525.1 Limulus polyphemus | reverse complement strand
GAGAAGGAAGAAGTGCTGGTAAATATGTTAATTATATATGAGAAGGAAGAAGTGCTGGTAAATATGTTAATTATATATGAGAAGGAAGAAGTGCTGGTAAATATGTTAAGTATATATGAGAAGGAAGAAGTCCCGGTAAATATGTTAATTATATATGAGAAGGAAGAAGTGCTGGTAAATATGTTAAGTATATATGAGAAGGAAGAAGTCCCGGTAAATATGTTAAGTATATATGAGAAGGAAGAAGTGCTGGTAAATATGTTAAGTATATATGAGAAGGAAGAAGTGCTGGTAAATATGTTAAGTATATATGAGAAGGAAGAAGTGCTGGTAAATATGTTAAGTATATATGAGAAGGAAGAAGTCCCGGTAAATATGTTAAGTATATATGAGAAGGAAGAAGTGCTGGTAAATATGTTAATTATATATTAGAAGGAAGAAGTCCCGGTAAATATGTTAAGTATATATGAGAAGGAAGACGTTCC
>NW_013693767.1:0-304 GCF_000517525.1 Limulus polyphemus | reverse complement strand
AAAAGGAAGAAGTGCTGGTAAATATGTTAAGTATTTATGAGAAGGATGAAGTTCCAGTAAATATGTTAAGTATTTATGAGAAGGATGAAGTGCTGGTAAATATGTTAAGTATATATGAGAAGGAAGAAGTGCTGGTAAATATGTTAAGTATATATGAGAAGGAAGAAGTCCCGGTAAATATGTTAAGTATATATGAGAAGGAAGAAGTGCTGGTAAATATGTTAAGTATATATGAGAAGGAAGAAGTCCCGGTAAATATGTTAAGTATATATGAGAAGGAAGAAGTCCCGGTAAATATGTTAAG
>NW_013693766.1:0-789 GCF_000517525.1 Limulus polyphemus | reverse complement strand
GAGAGAAAATATAATTCAAACAGCACACCTTCACCTTTTAATGAATAATAAATGTTTCTACTTTAAACATACAACATTATCCTTTAAACTGATTTTATAATTATATTGATTTAAATGGAAGTTGTTCCAAAACTACAAGAAGAAATGGTTTTAAAATCGGTTTGTGATTTATAGCGACATTTCGGACATGTCAGCTTTGTGTCAATATAAAACATTTCACCTGAAGGATGGACACGTCAGAACCAAGCGTGGACACATCATATTCATGTTTAATAGAAGTCGCGTAGTTATATCTTCCTGCTTCTGGTTACCTGTTGGTTAGAGCAGTCGATTTGCAATCTCCAAACCTGCTGGACTTTTCGGCCTTGCGGGCGTTATAATGTTACACTCGATCCCACTATTGGTTGGTTAAGAATAACCCAAGAGTTGATTGTGGGTGATGTTGACTAGTAGCCTTCCCTCTAAGTCTATCACTGCTAAATTTTGGATGGCCAGTGCAGATAGCTCTCGTGTGTAGCTTTGCACGAAATTCAAAAGCAACAAAATATTTCTGTTGTTCTTTGTGGAACAATAAACACGTTTACTTCTTCTTTAACCATGGAACAAACTGTGGAATAAAATAGTTGGTGAGATATATCCAAGTTACACTAAAATACTTGACACTATCTAAGTAGTCAATACATTTAAGCTCTAGGAATGATGTACACCTTCTAGGCAGTATTCTGTTTGAGGCGATCTTCCTCAGAGAAAATTGAGTGGTATATTAATACAAATCCATATATTTTCAGT
>NW_013693765.1:0-789 GCF_000517525.1 Limulus polyphemus | reverse complement strand
CATGAGTTAAGGTAAAGTCAGTAGTATTGTAAATGTCTGCTAGGCATGAGTTAGGGTAAAGTCAGTAGTATTGTAAATGTCTGCTAGGCATGAGTTAGGGTAGAGTCAGTAGTATTGTAAATGTCTGCTAGGCATGAGTTAAGGTAAAGTCAGTAGTATTGTAAATGTCTGCTAGGCATGAGTTAAGGTAACATCATTGTGCAATATTCATTCTTGAGTGTCACATGCATGTCTATACTCTGAATCCATTTTATAATGTTGTTTCACCCCTGAAATGATATTCTGAGTTTAAGATAATACACACACTTGTATTTAGACTTTGTTAAGACATTATGTAATTTTTATAACATTCAATATAAACCCAGGAAGTTGAATCCACTTGCCATACCCTCCTATTACAAACACCTTTTCACCAAATGTCAGTAATTATCTTTTATATTTGCTCCTTGATAATGTATAATCAAGAGAAAGAGGAGGTTTTAAAACTTCCAAATTCATTATGAGGCAAGATATGCTCTCATCGTTATATGAGCTGTTTTTGCACCAGTTTTTTTTTTACCACCTACAAGATCACGTTGACCAGTGAAAGAAGTTATAGCTTGATTATAAAGCCAATGAAATTATAATTGTTATAGGACATTGCCTTCTTTGCACATATTATTATTTTGTGTTATAAGTTTCATACTATAAATAATAGAAATTCACTAATGTACTAATGAGTCTGGCATGGCCTGATGGCTAGGGTACTCGACTCATATTCTGAGTTCAAATTCCTGTCACCGAACATGC
>NW_013693764.1:0-789 GCF_000517525.1 Limulus polyphemus | reverse complement strand
TAGAGATATATTTTATTGTGAACATATCATACTTCTCATGTTTTCATTTGTCACACAGCTCAAGCATTTGAATAATGAAACGGGTATTATGCTATTGCATACGAAGACATATCAGTCAAGTCGACAGATGTAGCATCTATGGATTTCTATGTAATCAGACTGTTGGAATGGGCACTGGGAACCAATCATCTCTCTTCTATGCTAGATGGATTATGAAAAGCCAGCATGGAGAAGTTGTGTGCTTAGGATATGAAAGTCTTTCTATGGAGAATTTTTGCAATGGAAACTACGCTGCAGAGCTATTTTGAAGATGCACAGTCAGCAGACAGAACATGATTGGGTATTGCAACAGGGACCGTAATGACATGGTGAGGTTCCAAAATCGTTTTAACATAACATACTAAACATTTGTAAAATTTAAAAATTACATTAGATAAACAAATATAGCAATTAAGATGTAAAATGCATTAATGGAAGTAAAATCAAACAAGTCACGAAGAAAAATATTGCAACAGAGACCGTAATGACATGGTGAGGTTCCAAAATCGTTTTAACATAACATACTCAACATTTGTAAAATTTAAAAATTACATTAGATAAACAAATATAGCAATTAAAATGTAAAATGCATTAATGGAAGTAAAATTAAACAAGTCACGAAGAAAAATATGTAAAACTTACTATTTACATTAACCACATTATCACCCCGAACTCTGGTGCGACTCTAGTGATACTAAGGCATTGGCTGATCTGAATCTTCCTGTAAGAGCCCATCATAAATTCCTTTTT
>NW_013693763.1:0-789 GCF_000517525.1 Limulus polyphemus | reverse complement strand
TTGTAAAATATCTATCAAAATAAACTTTAAATGCTAACACAATATTATCTTCAGTCGATGTAATATTGAATAATGTGACTCCAACTGGTTCTTAGAGTCCAACTTCAATGAAAGAGCTAGAGGAAAAATTTTAAAATGCCTATCAAAACAAACTTTACAAATCTACAGATTAATTAGTAAACTGTATACAGAAAGTAAGAACTTTTTAAATAGTACAGGTCAAAGAGGAATTGGAAGTGCAACACTAAATTGTTCCTTACGCCTACGTGGGCTAAAACCCAGTTCATAGAACCCTAGGGCTCATATATAGCCGTCTCTTATTTTGAACTATTGGCTAAAGGGGGGGCAGCTATCCACACCCCACAAAACAACTTTGTTCGTTTCTTTGAACGAAGTAACTGGATTGTCTGTTACATTTATAACACGTCCACAGCTATAATTGTAGAGCATGTTCAGCGTCATTACATTTAGAACTTTGAACCCTTCCATCCATAGCCCAGCACTCTGTCCGTTAAGAAACACACGACCCAGAGGTCAAAGGAACACAGTAACATATTTAACTTCATGGAAGAGATTATATAAATATTATTTACCAAATCAATTTCGTCATGGTTATTCTGTTATTTTATTGGGCAGTTGGAAGGCCTGTTTTACAGATTAATAATAAATAATCAATATCATTGGTGTTGTTTCTAGCGAAATAAAATGTTTTACGATGCCATTTTTCATGCTACAAAGTTTCCACACGCTGTGGCAACAACCGTGTTGTTTAACCTATTTTAATGTACA
>NW_013693762.1:0-789 GCF_000517525.1 Limulus polyphemus | reverse complement strand
AGAAACAAACTCTGACAGTGGTTGTTACAGTACTGCATTCAGGAACAAACTCTGTCATTGGTTGTTACAGTACTGCTATTCAGAACAAAGTCTGACATTGGTTGTTACAGTACTGCATTCAGAAACAAACTCTGACATTTGAATGCAGTACTGTAACAACCAATGTCAGAGTTTGTTTCTGAATGCATTGTTACAGTACTGCATTGTAACAACCAATGACAGAGTTTGTTTCTGAATGCAGTACTGTAACAACCACTGACAGAGTTTGTTCCTGAATGCAGTACTCTAACAACCAATGACAGAGTTTGTTTCTGAATGCCAGTACTGCATTCAGAAACAAACTCTGACAGTGGTTGTTACAGTACTGCATTCAGAAACAAAGTCTGACATTGGTTGTTACAGTACTGCATTCAGAAACAAACTCTGTCTTTGGTTGTTACAGTACTGCATTCAGAAACAAACTCTGACATTGGTTGTTACAGTACTGCATTCAGGTTATAGAATGGAACTTGCCTGATGAAGTGGACAGTCTGGAAATGGAAGTGTTCTCCACTAGACATATTGATTGTGTTTACAGTGCGATAACGTTCATGTCTTTCAAGGTTGTCTGGGTAGTTTGTTCTAGTTGAGAAACATTTTTAGTTACAATAGATAAAGTAAAAATCAATAACTGGTTTTTGATACGTAACGACGTGAAAGAGGTTAGGACACGATCAAACAGGTTTAATCTCCCGGTCCGTGAACTTTTGTTGATCAGGCGACAATTTTAGTGAAAAGCCCAAGATGAAT
>NW_013693761.1:0-789 GCF_000517525.1 Limulus polyphemus | reverse complement strand
GTACTGAAACTGGCCAATAAGAAGCAGATAAATTTTACTTGTTCGTGAAACTAGCCAATGAGAAGCAGCATTGATTGCTTGCTGAAATCAGTATTGCTATTTAACAGGTTTTTAAAATCAGTGATACCAATTGATTGGTTCCTGAAATCAGTGCCTCTATTTAATTGGTTCCTTATCTTAATTATTTAGTCAATTCATAACAATTTGGAGCATCAATGGTTTTAGAAAAATGGAATATTCTATAATTTATACATTACTTTTGATAATTTTTCTTATCTTGTTTTACCTGTATATATATATATTTATATACTGATTCACTGTTTTTTCACTTATTTCTCAGCCACTAACGACTTGCACTTTAGGAGTAGACTACTTGGCATCCGGTCGAGGCGGTCGGCGATACTCGGCCACGGCTCTGTATGAAAGTATTGGCGGAGGAGGAGGAATGACCTCTGCGGGGTCATCAACTAGCCTATTGAAACAGATCGGATCGGGGGTGGTAAGTACCACCCTCTCGTTTAAACACTACATCACCAAACAAACTATTTATTAACTTGTACAGAATGTCACCCTATCGATTTAAACACTACAGCACCAGACAAACTATTTATTAACTTCTACAGAATGTCACCCTCTCGATTTAAACACTACAGCACCAGACAAACTATTTATTAACTTGTACAGAATGTCACCCTCTCGATTTAAACACTACAGTACCAGACAAACTATTTATTAACTTGTACAGAATGTCACCCTATCGATTTAAACACTACAACACCAGACAAACTA
>NW_013693760.1:0-789 GCF_000517525.1 Limulus polyphemus | reverse complement strand
TTAATGTCCATGCCGTCACTACAATATATAACATTACACAAACAACCGAGGTCAAAATACAATATTCTGCAGTAAAATACATTTACTGTCCTAGGCAGCCAACAACCCTGGTTGTCAAACAATCAAAATTCTATATTGTCATTCACGAAAAATGACTCACTTCAATTGGCATAATCTATTGAAACAAAGACCATTCCACTGAAGTTCATATCAACCTGACTCGCATCCTGTGTTGAAAAAGAATAAAACTCCCAACCACACATATAAGTTATATGTACATATTTATTTGTACTGGGGAGAGTTTAGTGAGTATTTTGCTACTACTTGGCTAGATAGGATGAACAATACTCACGGAATTTCATATGGCCATTTTTCTTGTAGAAAATTGTTCAATAGCTCGAAATGAAATGAAGGGTAAGCTTAGTTTTTGAACTCCAAGTGACACACTCACAGAAACTTCAAGCTGCTTCTCCCGAGCTCTCTACAGTAAAGGTATTAGTAATAGCATCATATAGCTTGTGTATTGAAGGCACTTCCTTTCTGTGTAAAAACAAAGAAGTTGAGAAAATCTAACTACCTTTTAAAAAAGAAAAGAGAGAGTCCATATTTTCATGCTAGTGACATATATTGCTGAGTACATATTAAAACGTTTTGTTCAGAGATAGCATTATATATATTTTCATGGAGATTACAGCAGTTGTTGGATGAAAAAGAAAAGAAACAAGAAGAGAGGCTACAACAGTTGTTGGAGTAAAAACAAAATAAACAAAAATAGAAATTACAGCAGTT
>NW_013693759.1:0-789 GCF_000517525.1 Limulus polyphemus | reverse complement strand
CATATAGTACTGTAGTCACAGACTACAGTACTACTATGTTCTAATTGGTAAAGACTACAGTACTAGTAAGTTCTAATTGGTAAAGACTACAGTACTACTATGTTCTAATTGGTAAAGACTATAGTACTACTATGTTCTAATTGGTAAAGACTACAGTACTAGTATTTTCTAACTGGTAAATACTAACTGGTAAAGACTACAGTACTAGTATGTTTTAACTGGTAAAGACTACAGTACTAGTATATTCTAACTGGTAAAGACTACAGTACTACTATGTTCTAACTGGTAAAGACTACAGTACTATTACGTTCTAATTGGTAAAGACTACAGTACTATTATGTTCTAATTGGTAAAGACTGCAGTACTAGTATGTTCCAACTGGTAAAGACTACAGTACTAGTATGTTCTAACTGGTAAAGACTACAGTACTAGTATGTTCTAACTGGTGAAGACTACAGTACTAGTATGTTCTAACTGGTAAAAACTGCAGTACTAGTATGTTCTAACTGGTAAAGACTGCAGTACTAGTATGTTCTAACTGGTCATATAGTACTGTAGTCTTTACCAGTTAGAACATAACAGACTACAGTACTACTATGTTCTAATTGGTAAAGACTACAGTACTAGTAAGTTCTAATTGGTAAAGACTACAGTACTACTATGTTCTAATTGGTAAAGACTATAGTACTACTATGTTCTAATTGGTAAAGACTACAGTACTAGTATTTTCTAACTGGTAAATCTTTACCAATTAGAACATAATAGTACTGTAGTCTTTACCAGTTAGAA
>NW_013693758.1:0-789 GCF_000517525.1 Limulus polyphemus | reverse complement strand
GAACTTAAATAAAGTGTTGAACTTGCTAAAATGTTGAACTTGCTAAAATGTTGAACTTGAATAGTAGAATGTTAAACCTGGATAGTATGTTGAACCTGAATATTAGAATGTTGAATCTGAATAGCAGAATGTAGAACCTGAATAAAGTGTTGAGACTGAATTAAGTGTTGATCCTGGATAAAGTGTTGATCTTGAATAGTAGAAAGTTGAACCTGAGTAAAGTGTTGATCCTGGATAAAGTGTTGAACTTGAATAAATTGTTGAACCTGATAAAGTGTTGAACATGTATAAAGTGTTGAACCTGAATAAAGTGTTGAACCTAGATAAAGTGTTGAATCTGGATAAAGTGTTGAACCCGAATAAAGTGTTGAACTTGAATAGTAGAATGCTAAACCTGGAAAAAGCGTTGAACCTAAGTACTAGAATGTTGAACATTGATAAAGTTTTCAACCTGAATAGTAGAATGTTGAACCTGAATAAAGTGTTGAACCTGATAAAGTATTGACACTGAATTAAGTGTGAAACCAAGATAAAATGTTGAACTTGAATATTAGAATAAATTGATGAACCTGTACAATATGTTGAACTTGAATAGTAGAATGTTGAACTTAGATAAAATGTTGATCCTGTACAATATGTTGAATCTGAATGAAGTGTTTAAACTGAAAATAGTGTTGAACCTGAGAAAGTGTTGCACCTAAATAGTAGAATGATGAACCTGGATAAAGTGTTGAACATCAATAAAGTATTGAACCTGAATAGTAGAATTTTGAACCATTATAAAGTGTT
>NW_013693757.1:0-789 GCF_000517525.1 Limulus polyphemus | reverse complement strand
TAATGTTAGGTATCCTATAACATCATCTTCACGTGTAGCGGTAAAACATGGTTGGGACTTATATACTCCATAAATATTTACATACCAATAACGCCATCTATATTTATCTCCACATATTTAGAATACACATTCTATCCTGGTATATTTATTTCCACGTATTTAGGATACACATTCTCTCCTGGTATATTTATCTCAGCATATTTAGGATACACATTCTCTCCTGGTATATTTATCTCCACATATTTATCTACATAGATGTTCGAGGTGACATGAACTGTAACGCGGTGTTGAGACTCCAAAATCATTTTAAGATAAGTGTAACGATCAAATCTCTCTATTCGCTTACAATACCAAAACAGTTGATGGTAGTTGCTGCATACTTCCTGCCTCTTCTCTAGTCTATTAGATCAATACTAGGAACGGCAGACAACCATGAGTGGCTTTATGTGAATATCCGAAATACACAAACCTTTCTATTCATGATGACGAGGAACCCAGTTTAAGTAACTACATATATACAGTAGAGACGAATGATATTGGTATTAAAAACTATTTCTTCAAACAAAAAAGTAACAACGTTTCGTCTCCCTTAGTTCATCGAAAAGATAAGAACCTTTTATATCTCTGTGTATATAGTAATTGTTTTCTGAAATGATCCCCTCCCCGTAGTTTTTTAGATACAGTTTTCCTGTAGGGCAACTGTAACCTAACACTCAAATTTTGTATTCGATTCTCGGTAGTGAATTGAGCGCAAATAACCACATTTATACTTTATTAAAACGAACAACC
>NW_013693756.1:0-789 GCF_000517525.1 Limulus polyphemus | reverse complement strand
TATATATATATATATATATATATATATATTTCGTTCATGAGTGCTAAAGTTACATATGAAACGAGTTCCACTTTGGATCAAAAAGAACCCCCTCCCCTCCTCACTTCCAAAACTGGATAGGGGCTTGTGGTTATGAAGGAACACGGAAGATAAGGCGATGCTGCAGCATTACCAGCTTTCCTAGTATTAGTCTGCGTGATGGATAGTTTTCTGGGTAATATTATATAATAATTAACTTTTATAATGAGTTTATGTCACGACCACTTTTCCTAATATTACTGTGTTATGACCAGCCTTCCTAATAAAACTATTGCGATCAGCTTTCCTAATAATGCTACATTGCAATCAGTTTTCCTAGTAGTACTGTATTATGACCAGATTTTCTAGTAATACTGCATCGCGACCAGCTTTCCTGGTAATGCTACATTGTGATAAGTTTTCCTAGTAATACTGAATTGCGATAAGCTTTTCTATTAATACTGAATTGCAATCAGTTATTCTAGTAATACTGCATTGCGATCAGCTTTCGTTATAATACTGCATAGCGATCAGCTTTCCTAGTAATACTACATTGCGATAAGCTTTTCTAGTAATGCTACATTGCGATCAGCTATTTTAGTAATAGTGCATTGTGATCAGCTTTCCTACTAATGTTACTTTGCGATCAGCTTTCCTAGTAATGCTACATTGCCATCAGCTTTTCTAGTAATGCTACATTGCGATCAGCTATTTTTGTAATACTGCATTGCGATCAGCTTTCCTAATAATACTGCATTGCGATCAGCTTTC
>NW_013693755.1:0-789 GCF_000517525.1 Limulus polyphemus | reverse complement strand
GTTTTAATACATTATCAATGGAGTCCATGTGTGTCCCACCTGGTTTTATTTTAACAGATTATCGGTGGGGTCCATGTGTGTCCCACATGGTTTTGTTTTAATACATTGTCGATGGGGTCCATGTGTGTCCCACCTGGTTTTGTTTTAATACATTATCAATGGGGTCCATGTGTGTCCCACCTGGTTGTATTTTAACACATTATCGATGGGGTTCATGTGTGTCCCACCTGGTTTTGTTTTAATACATTATCAATGGGGTCCATGTGTGTCCCACCTGGTTTTGTTTTAATACATTATCGATGGGTTCCATGTTGCTCCATCCTGGTTTTGTTTTAACATATTTTGGTAAACTATTTATGCACCAAACTGTTTGTGTGTCCATAGCCTTGATGGTTACAGGGTCCCTAAAAATATATAAAACACAAAACAAAAAGTGTAAATAAAAACGCCATTAATATTTTAATCAGTCCCACTAGGTGCCTCTGGGACTTACAGCGTATTTTACACAGAAAAATGAGTGTTTTTTTTTGTTTTTTTTTTTACACTGAGTGCTGTAACAGGTAAAAGAAACACAAAAAGTACTCAATGTCTGGATCTCACCGGGAGCGAACGGAATAGACAACTCGTTTATGTGGGGGATATGTGTTTCTACGTCAATCGTTTTTCGTCTGATCCTATTGTGGATAGGTGTTTCTACGTCAATCGTTTTTCGTCTGATCCTTTTGTGGATAGGTGTTTCTACGTGAATAGTTTTTCGTCTGATCCTATTGTGGATAGGTGTTTCTACGT
>NW_013693754.1:0-789 GCF_000517525.1 Limulus polyphemus | reverse complement strand
ATAAACATGTATTTGACAGAGAAATAACATTGAAACAGTGAAAAAAACATGTACTTAACAGAGAAATAACATTGAAACAAACATGTACTTAACACAGAAATAAGTGTAACAATGAACCAAACATGTACATAACAGAGAAATAACATTGAAACAATGAAACAAACATGTACTTAACACAGAAATAACAGTGTAACAATGAAACAAACATGTGCCTAACAGAGAAATAACATTGAAATAATGTACCAAACGTGTAACTAACAGAGAAATAGTCTTGAAACAATGACACAAACATGTATCTAACAGAGAAATAACCTTGAAACAATGACACAAAGCATGTATCTAACAGAGAAATAACCTTGAAACAATGACCATAAACATGTATCTAACAGAGAAATAATCTTGAAACAATGACATAAACATGTATCTATCAGAGAAATAACCTTGAAACAATGACATAAACATGTATCTAACAGAAAAATAACCTTGAAACAATGACATAAACATGTATGTAAAAGAAAAATAACCCTGAAATAATGACACAAACATGTATCTAACAGAGGAGTAAGCTAAAACTAAGAAATAAAACTTATTTGGCGTAAAAGGAAAAACGTAACAACGGAATTACCGAGTTGGAATTTATGATTGCTATGTCCTTGTCATCTCGTTCTTTTTGTGCAAGATCATTTAATATAACAACTTTGAATAACAAGGTTAGTTTGTTATCTTAAGATTGGTTCGAGACCTTCATGGAACTGTTCTTCTTATAACAGTTACCTAGAAGAGCCGAAA
>NW_013693753.1:0-789 GCF_000517525.1 Limulus polyphemus | reverse complement strand
GGATATCGTAAGTATTTATATTTAGTAACATTGAAGTAGTGCACGGATATCGTAAGTATTTATATTTAGTAACATTGAAGTAGTGCATGGATATCGTAAGTATTTATATTTAGTAACATTGAAGTAGCGCATGGATATCGTAAGTATTTATATTTAGTAACATTGAAGTAGCGCATGGATATCGTAAGTATTTATATTTAGTAACATTGAAGTAGTGCATGGATATTGTAAGTATTTATATTTAGTAATATTGAAGTAGTGCATGGATATCGTAAGTATCTATATTTAGTAACATTGAAGTAGTGCATGGATATCGTAAGTATCTATATTTAGTAACATTAAGTAGTGCATGGATATCGTAAGTATCTATATTTAGCAACATTGAAGTAGTGCATGGATATCGTAAGTATCTATATTTAGTAACATTGAAATAGTGCATGGATATCATAAAAATCTATATTTGAATGTTAATATCAAAAACAGACATCTATGTAGATTGTATACCAATGTATGTATATTCATGAACTAGGGCACACAAATATTCAATTTTCATTCAATGAGATATCAAATTTTAAGTAATCAAACGCTTTTTTCCCCTGAACTGAAACTATAAAGTTGACCATAACGATAAAAAGTAATGTTAAAAACTATAGAGATTAAAATAGTAGTTTTGCTTTCATAATGTGATACATATTATATATATATCTAGAATTAGAGTGTTTTACTCCTAAGGTAACATGAAGCAGTCCCTTCCAGGACTACATAGATTGTTAGTTCGCATATCTAAAG
>NW_013693752.1:0-789 GCF_000517525.1 Limulus polyphemus | reverse complement strand
TAACCTTCTGATTAACTGTCTATCTCATTGATATAATCTTCTGATTAACTGTCCATCTCATTGATATAACCTTCTGATTAACTGTCTATCTCATTGGTATAATCTTCTGATTAACTGTCTATCTCATTCGTAAAATCTTCTGATTAACTGTCCATCTCATTGGTATAACCTTTTGATTAACTGTCTATCTCATAGGTATAACCCTCTGATTAACTGTCTATCTCATTGGTATAATCTTCTGATTAAATGTCCATCTCATTGATATAATCTTCTGATTAACTGTCTATTTCATTGGTATAATCTTTTGATTAACTGTCTATCTCATTGGTATAATCTTCTGATTAAATGTCCATCTCATTGGTATAATCTTCTGATTAACTGTCCATCTCATTGGTGTAACCTTCTGATTAACTGTCCATCTCATTGGTGTAACCTTCTGATTAACTGCTTATCTCATTGGTATAACCTTTTGATTAACTGTCTATCTCATTGTATAATCTTCTTTGGTAAGTTACAGCTCTGTAATATATAGCTGTAGGTGTTGTTAAGTAAGTTACAAGTCTGTAACTATATTTTAATTCACACTAGCTCTCAATACATATTGTTAACACCTAAAACTGAACAGTCGTCATTAAGTATCATTTTATTTTACTTCACATTAGTTTTCAATGTAGTTTTATGTTTGTACCAGTGGTAAGTTTATTGACTTACAAACACTAAAATCTGAGGTTTGATTCCTAGTGGTGGACAGAGCGCAGATTATAGTGTGTAGCTTTGCCCTAAGATAAA
>NW_013693751.1:0-789 GCF_000517525.1 Limulus polyphemus | reverse complement strand
GAAATAACAAAATATACCTGTAGTACTTTCTGGAGTTATAGATCAAATAAAGTCTATGAAATAACAAAATATACCTGTAGTACTTTCTGGAGTTATAGATATTTTTTAACTCCAACTATGGACTTCCATCAAGATTATTTTGACACCTTTACTACCCAACATTAAAATGAACCTTAAAGCAATACATAATTGTTATCAAACAGAAATTTACACTAAATTATATATAAACTATACATTATATATAAAATATACTTTTAATGCACAAAGTCTCCAAGTCTGAGAAAGTTAAATTTTTTCAACTAAAAATCTGGGTCAAACAATTGGTAGAGTGTGATATAAATATTAAGCATTTAGTCAGAGCATGGGAAAGATTCTTATCAACAAACTAAAGCAAGAACACTACTACAAACCTTCACTAAGGTCAATACCAGCATAACCAACAAAAAACATAAGATGGATGATTCACTCTGAAGCTGTATGATACAGGTACTACAACTGATGTACTAAAAACATAAGATGGATGATTCACTCTGAAGCTGTATGATACAGGTACTTCAACTGATTTACTAAAAACATAAGATGGATGATTCACTCTGAAATTGTATGATACAGGTACTACAACTGGTTTACTAAAAACATAAGATGGATGATTCACTCTGAAATTGTATGATACAGGTACTACAACTGATGTACTAAAAACATAAGATGGATGATTCACTCTGAAATTGTATGATACAGGTACTACAACTGATGTACTAAAAACATAAGATGGATGATTCACTCTGAAAT
>NW_013693750.1:0-789 GCF_000517525.1 Limulus polyphemus | reverse complement strand
CAAACAAACAAACAAAGTTTTCGAATAATTAATTTTACAATTTGCAATGTATTTTATATCACTATGTCTTTTATGTCTTTCAATAACCTCCAGTGGCTCAGCGGTAAGTTTGAGGGCTTATAATGATAAATCCGAGTTTCGATGCCCGTTGTGAGCATAGCACGGGTAGCCCAGAGTGTTACTTTGCGCTTAACAGCAAACAAATAAAAATACTCGCAATAACTACATCCACAGTTTCCCATCAGGGCTGCGACCTAAGTTCTTTCGTATCAAACATAATAAGCGGTTTTGTGTTTACTGAAGTAATTCATGTTTTTAAGTTGCAGAAACAAAATCCGATATGATCACACATTGTCAAAATTAACAGTGGTATTTCTGGGAGTTGGTATATTTTCAACCTCAACAGCATATTGTGCAACAGGCAGAACAAACGACCAATACAAAGATCCTAGTTTAGAACTGCTGACCAAAGGAAGAGCAACAAGCTAGTACCACCTGCCGCCTACTCGGATATCTGTAACCCTATAGCGGAATTGACTGTTACTTTTAAAACGCCTCTATAGATGAAATGTTCAATGGAATCTCGTGAGCTTAATAACAGTGGAATATGCATCTTTTATGCTATAGACGTGTTTGTGCGTGTGTCAATTTTCTCATGTGTTGAAGGTTTCATATGGACCAAATGTGGGACATAATGACGTTTCAATTTTCTTTCTCCCGAATTCATGTCAGCAACACTTGAACAAATGTAAATGTAAACATCCAAGTGGTCTTCAAGCTAGTTACTTG
>NW_013693749.1:0-789 GCF_000517525.1 Limulus polyphemus | reverse complement strand
CATGCCCATCAACGTATGAGTCTTGTCCAGCCACCAGGGCAGATAGTCTTGCAAGGAAGGAGGAAAGGAGATGATGGTGCAAGGTTCCATTGGTCGTGAAGTGACCATTGCAGGGATCTCATGTGGGCAGGACTGAGTGGGACCACATCCCCAAAAGTGATAGAACCTCATGAACAGCAAGTGACCAATTGATAGGGCTCAGTGAACTAAAAGTTTGATCAACCAGCTTGCTCAAGCTGCCACTGAAAGGAGTTGGTGGGTATGAGTAGCCAATTCCTGTTTGTAATGAGCCAGTCATCCATGCAGTAATGAAACTGCATTCCCAAACCATGAACATGATGAGCAAACACCCATATGATGCAACAAAATACATAAAGAGCTGATGCGAGTCTGAAGGGAAGGGCTCAAAATTGGTAAATCACCCCGAGATGGACAAATCCAAGATAAAGTCGAGACTGGTGGACAATTGTAATGTGAAGGTAAGTATTAGAAACATCTATTTTCGTCAATCACAATCCAGGCAAAAATGCTCATCTCAGAATAAGAAGACTCAATGGTCAACTTGATGTGCAATGAAGCAGTTGAGGTGACAGAAATTCATACTGGCCACCAATCCCCAGTTTTCTTGGGGACCATGAAAATATGGGAATAAAAACCTCAGAAGGGTGGCTGATCAGTTCAATAGCCTGCTGAAAAGCAATTCTTGCACTGCCTCTGACAGGTGTTGGCACGTCACGGGATCTGGAGGAAGAGGAAAGTGAATGAGGGCAAGGAGAGAGAGAGAGAGGA
>NW_013693748.1:0-789 GCF_000517525.1 Limulus polyphemus | reverse complement strand
AACAAGTCCTTAGAAAAAAAAGACCCACAAATCCAAGCACCCCAACCCTGCCCGCCAAATCAACACAACGGGAAAAGGCCAGCTTCTTATTCAGGACTTCTTCCACTTCCTAACAAATCATTATAGCCACCAACCAACCATGTCAATATGATGAGCACCCAAGAAACAACCAGGGCATACGCTCAAACCACGAAACACACACCTGTCCCAGTCCAAACAATTCCGATAGACGCCCTGCCGCTCTAACCTAAGTGTATCAGATTGTTAGGCTTCGTTCCAGCCCCAACTTCTCCTAGCTTCATTTACTGCAAATATGAAAATTTCTATGTCCTCATCAAAGTTGCCATGAAACAACAGTATAGCAGCTTTTAAGTACATAGTGCAGCGGGGTTTTCCTGGTGTGGACTGATCTGCCATAGTCTCCACAGTTGTGTCTGGTCTTCTTTCAGTCTTAAGATGCAGACCCTCGTTCATTGGTGTATCTATGCTGCCGTTAGTCATAACTACTTACTTAAATATACTTATACTACTAAATACTGAGGCTAACATATTCTACTCGTTTCTTTATTCCACCCAATCTGTCATTGGTTGCCCCAAATCCTGTGGATTCTGCCACGTGTAACAGGTTAACCCGAGAGGGCTAATCATTGGATTAGGCTTTCCACAAGTTACAAAGAATTTATTTTAAAATCTAGGATGATAGTCGTGTGTGTAGTTGAGTGACCACACTGGCCACAAACTAGAGGTATTTACGATTGGAATGAAGAAGCTGATGTGGAGTCTGATAAC
>NW_013693747.1:0-789 GCF_000517525.1 Limulus polyphemus | reverse complement strand
GATTATGACTTCTGTTGTATTTAGGGTAAATGTTTTATTCCCAATTTCTATAAGATAAGATATAATTCGAAGTAAACCTAAATTCAGTTTTTAACAAATCAAATGAAAAGTCTATGATAAAATGGCGTAGAAACTTTAAAACACGTGTACATGTCTGGCGCACTTTATATTCGAACATCTTCATCACCCCCGCACCATCACGACCCATAGATCATACTAAAAAAAAACTATTTGGGGCGGGGCTTATAAGTTTTAACTCAGGTTGTTGGCGGATAGCCAAGGAACGTCATCTTCCGATTGTGCCAAGCTGCGCGAGCATGATATCGGCACCTACGTAGTTAGAAGACATATAACGAGAAGTAAGACCACCAATTGGACTGAAGAGCAAACCTGCACGAAGAGCCAAATCTGGACCTTTCACTTCCCATATTTCCAAATCTCTAAAAGGAAAACGAGCGATAAAAAGAGTTAGTAAGTTTTATCCAATTTATTTGTCGGTAAGTCTCTTTAGAGAGTATGTTTATGAAACACATTACAAGTTTTGTGAATTACACTCATTCTTTATATATATATTGTTCATTGTTTGAAGTATGATTATCATGATTATTATATGAGTTTTCAATATTAACCTTCACCAAAAGGTAATAAAAAGGTACGTGTAATATGTTTTTATTGTAGCTGATAAATAGCTAATACTAATATAGTAATATGTTTTTAGTGTAGCTGATAAATAGCTAATATAGTGATATTTTTTAGTGTAGCTGATAAATAGCTAATACTAGTATAGTA
>NW_013693746.1:0-790 GCF_000517525.1 Limulus polyphemus | reverse complement strand
GATCAAACTACAAGTATAATTAAGATGGACATCAACAATTACACGTGTTGCGTGAATTTCCATCAGGTCTTAACGATCAAACTACAAGGATAATTAGTAGGGACGTCAACAATTAGTTGTGTTGCGTGAATTTCTATCAGGAATTAAAGCTCATACTACAGAGATAATTTAGAGGGACGTCAACAATTAGTTGTGTTGCGTGAATGTCCATCAGGTCTTAAAGCTCATACTACAGAGATAATTTAGAGGGACGTCAACAATTAGTTGTGTTGCGTGAATTTCGACCAGTTTATGAAAACCATTAAACATACAAGAAGAAACCCTATGTTCAGTTTCTTGGTTAAGAAGAAAAGCTGCAACTGAATCTGTTAGATACTCACATCTCAGACGAACATGCTATAATTCTCTTATATCTATTCAGACATTTCGAATTTAATATTTTGAGACAAACATTCTCCTCCCTCTGTATCTGTGACAAACATTCACCTCCATCTGGATCTGTGACAAACATTCACCCCTACCTGGATCTGTGACAAACATTCACTCGTACCTGGATCTGTGACAAACATTCACCCCAACCTGGATCTGTGACAAACATTTACTCGTACCTGGATCTGTGACAAACATTCATCCATACCTGGATCTGTGACAAACATTCACTACCTGGATCTGTGACAAACATTCACTCGTACCTGGATCTGTGACAAACATTCACCCCACCTGGATCTGTGCCAAACATTTACTCGTACCTGGATCTGTGACAAACATTCACCCATACCTGGATCTGTGA
>NW_013693745.1:0-790 GCF_000517525.1 Limulus polyphemus | reverse complement strand
TCTTTCAAACATAAACTAGAAGTTTATAAATCCTCCCCTATCACTAGTATCCGAACCTGTTGCCCCCTTTTACTCTTGGGGAATCCTATCCTTGGGGAATCCTATCTTCAGTAGAGTTTACTAGTAATAGTCTATATACTCTACCCATCGGCATATCAGCTAGCAAGAATTTGCATATCTGTACGAAATCTAATACTCTTACCACGACTCATAACGATCATGTGCCCGAAGTCGTCAGGAAGGAAGCAGAAAGTAGTGTTGCTGGATTACGGTTCGCTATGCATAACTTTAACTTCCATTATATATGATTTATAACCTCCTTCTAGCGAGGATTTATAGGTTTTAATCGTATTACCCCTTGAATTTACACACTCAATGCTCAGTGTAACAAATATCCCGAGAAAACGCCTGGAGTCTTTCAGTTTTGTTTGATACACCATAATGAAAATGCTGAAGTAAAACGATTAATACCGCTCTCTGTAAGGGTTAGTAGTTCTTCTGTAGATGGAGAATACTCGACATATGATAATTAAATCTTTTGAAAGTTCCTCTTTCTCTCTCTCCTTATTTATCTTTATAAACGTTACAAGTAGAACCAGTGGTTTAATCAACAGTCAAATAAAACAAATAATATCTTCTTCGAAACATCATTAACAAGACCTTAAAACAGGCTATATCTTCTTGGACACCTCATAAACAAGACCTTAAAACAAACTATATCTTCTTGGACACCTCATAAATAAGACCTTAAAACAAACTATATCTTCTTGGACACCTCATAAATAAGACC
>NW_013693744.1:1546-1790 GCF_000517525.1 Limulus polyphemus | reverse complement strand
TACACAGTATCATTAAATCTTGTGTCTTCTTATTGACAGTACACAGTATCGTTAAATCGTGTGTCTTCTTATTGACAGTACACAGTATCGTTAAATCTTGTGTCTTCTTATTGACAGTACACAATATCGTTAAATCTTGTGTCTTCTTATTGACAGTACATAGTATCGTTAAATCTTGTGTCTTCTTATTGACAGTACACAGTATAGTTAAATCTTGTGTCTTCTTATTGACAGTGCACAGTAT
>NW_013693744.1:0-546 GCF_000517525.1 Limulus polyphemus | reverse complement strand
GTACACAGTATTGACACAAGATTTAACGTGTCAATAAGAAGTACTGTCAATAATAAGACACAAGATTTAACGATACTGTGTGTACAGTATCGTTAAATCTTGTGTCTTCTTATTGACAGTACACAGTATCGTTAAATCTTGTGTCTTCTTATTGACAGTACACAGTATCGTTAAATCTTGTGTCTTCTTATTGACAGTACACAGTATCGTTAAATCTTGTGTCTTCTTATTGACAGTACACAATATCGTTAAATCTTGTGTCTTCTTATTGACAGTACATAGTATCGTTAAATCTTGTGTCTTCTTATTGACAGTACACAGTATAGTTAAATCTTGTGATTTCTTATTGACAGTGCACAGTATCGTTAAATCTAGTGTCTTCTTATTGACAGTACACAGTATCGTTAAATCTAGTGTCTTCTTATTGACAGTACACAGTATCGTTAAATCTAGTGTCTTCTTATTGACAGTACACAGTATCGTTAAATCTTGTGTCTTCTTATTGACAGTACACAGTATCGTTAAATCTTGTGTCTTCTTATTGAC
>NW_013693743.1:0-790 GCF_000517525.1 Limulus polyphemus | reverse complement strand
GCGACCGTCAGACTGCGAGTCGAGCGCCCTAAACACCCTGGCCATGTCCGGCTCCACTAGTAGGTCAGACAAGAGTTGATGATGGCTGCTGTCGAATAGTTGGTTTTCCTCTAGTCTATCGGTTCAGAATTAAGAACGGCTATGCTACGAGTGTAGGAGGATTTATCACTACTGTTTGAAGGTTTTTGATAGGGTGGTTTTAAGCTTAAGGCTAACAATATTAAAAAAATACAGTAGGTCCATTATATTTGCTACTATTTTATGGAATAGATTCGAAACGTAATAAATCTCACCATATTTGACTTTATAAGATGTCGGTAATAGACATATATATTTATAATACGAGTAACAACCTAGAATTTATTACAAGTAACGTGATACATTGTTGCTTATTTTCACAATTTATTACAAGTAACGTGTTACAGTGTTGCTTATTTTCACAATTTATTACAAGTAACGTGTTACAGTGTTGTTTATTTTCACAATTTATTACAAGTAATATGACACAGTGTTGTTTATTTTCACAATTTATTACAAGCAATGTGATACAGTGTCGTTTATTTTCACAATTCATTACAAGTAACGTGTTACAGTGTTGTTTATTTTCACAATTTATTACAAGTAATGTGATACAGTGTTGTTTATTTTTACAATTTATTACAAGCAATGTGATACAGTGTCGTTTATTTTCACAATTCGTTACAAGTAACGTGATACAGTGTTGTTTATTTTCATAATTTATTACAAGTAATGTGATACAGTGTTGTTTATTTTCACAATTTATTACAAG
>NW_013693742.1:0-790 GCF_000517525.1 Limulus polyphemus | reverse complement strand
AAAAAAAAATCGCCTTATTTCAGAAGTATGATTGTCATAGGCGTCGGAACTGGGGGTACTACACTACATATTTGACTTATATAGCAAGTGTAAGTTATATTAATTTTCTGCCCCCAGAATCCGCTAGACTGAAATGCTTATGGCAGCACGGGAGCTGCTTTTAGCAGGTCCTAATACTTTCAATCTCTCATTGTAAAATTTGCATGTCCTCCACTACACCTCTTATTGTTGTTTATTGTGTCCAAAGCGATATGAAACAGTAAAGAAATGCGTTATCAGAGAAACTAGTATTTTTTCCCCTTTTCTGTAAAAGGCCTGGCCTGGTGGTTACGGCACTCGATTCACAACCCGATGGTTGCGGGTTCGAATCCCATTCCTGAACATGCTTGCCCTTTCAGTCGTGGGGGCACTATAATGTTACGGTCAATCACAATATTCGTTATTTAATGGTAGCCCAAGAGTTGGCGGTGGGTGTTGTTAACTAGATGTCTTCCCTCTAGTCTACCACTAGCGTAGATAGCTCTCGAGTAGCTTTGCGCGAAAATCGGAATAAACAAATAAAACTTCTGTAAAACACCCATACAGAACCTTCGTTTTGTAAACATTAGCATCAAAGTCTGGTTGGCAGGGGGTTAGCTAAACTTTCAAAGAGTAAAAATATCTAAACACATTGCAACATCCAAGTCAAATATGGCTAGTTTATTTATGGTAGTTTTAACATATCCCTGAAAGCTTATTTGGTGCAGGTATCGACACATCTTATACTGCACCATTACGCGAGTTATACAAC
>NW_013693741.1:0-790 GCF_000517525.1 Limulus polyphemus | reverse complement strand
AAGAAACAATGACTGGAGCATGATGGAGAAAAGAAACAGTGACTGGAGAATGATGGAGAATAGAAACAGTGACTGCAGTATGATGGAGAAAATGAAACAATGACTGGAGTATGATGAAGAAAAGAAATAGTGAACTGGGAGAATAGAAACAGTGACTGCAGTATGATGGAGAAAAGAAACAATGACTGGAGAATGATGGAGAAAAGAAACAGTGACTGGAGTATGATGGAGAATAGAAACAGTGACTGGAGTATGATAGAGAAAAGAAATAGTGACTGGGGTATGATGGAGAAAAGAACCAGTGACTGGAGAATGATGGAGAACAGAAACAGTGACTGGAGTATGATAGAGAAACGAAACAGTGACTGGAGTATGATGGAGAAACGAAACTGTGACTGGAGTATGATGGAGAATAGAAACAATGACTGCAGTATGATGGAAAAAGAAACAATGACTGGAGAATGATGGAGAAATGAAACAATGACTGGAGAATGATGGAGAAAAGAAACAATGACTGAAGTATGATGGAGAACAGAAACAGTGACTGGAGTATGATGGAGAAAATAAATAGTGACTGGAGTATGATAGGGAATAGAAACAATGACTGCAGTATGATGGAAAAAATAAACAATGACTGGAGAATGATGGAGAAAAGAATCAATGACTGGAGAATGATGGAGAAAAGAATCAATGACTGGAGAATGATGGAGAAAAGAAACAGTGACTGCAGTATGATGGAGAAAAGAAACAATGACTGGAGAATGATGGACAACAGAAACAGTGACTGCAG
>NW_013693740.1:0-790 GCF_000517525.1 Limulus polyphemus | reverse complement strand
CCAATAGCTGCTACAATAACAAAACACCATTAATGAACGATCTTACTGTGCCAATAGCTGCTACAATAACAAAAATATCATTAATGAACGATCTTACTGAGCCAATAGCTGCCACAATAACAAAAATATCATTAATGAACGATCTTACTAAGCCAATAGCTGCTACAATAACAAAAACACCATTAATGAACGATCTTACTGAGCCAATAGCTGCTACAATAACAAAAATAACATTAATGAACGATCTTACTGTGCCAATAGCTGCTACAATAACAAAAACACCATTAATGAACGATCTTACTGTGCCAATAGCAGCTACAATAATAAAAATACCATTAATGAACGATCTTACTGAGCCAATAGCAGCTACAATAACAAAAATATCATTAATGAACGATCTTACTGAGCCAATAGCTGCTACAATAACAAAAATGTCATTAATGAACGAGGCGTAACATTCACACATAAAGTTTAACTCCAAGATTGTTAACATTACTAATCTCCCAGTCTCCAGATTGGACAGCGGTAAGTTTACGGACTTACAACGCTAAGATCCAGGGTTCGATTCTCCGCGGTAAACACAGCAGATAGCCCAGTGTGGCTTTTCTTTAAAACTAACAAAGAAACAACTGAATAAACTTCCAAGTGTCAATTAAATAAATAATTTCTCGGTAAATTATGAAATGATTATTGTGATAAACGTTGCTATTGTTTGGCTATTAAGGCTTAGCATTTATCATTTCAGCCAAATATATGAGAGGTCTCATTACTAATCTATTGTTGGGAAGGG
>NW_013693739.1:0-790 GCF_000517525.1 Limulus polyphemus | reverse complement strand
CAGATTGAAAACCCCACTAGTTCTGTCTAGAATTCAGTACATAACTTTTATCTGTTTGCAACTGAGTAGACTAACTATGTGGAGTTATCCAGATAGGGTGACAATGAAAGAATGAGTAGTGGTTTTTAGAGTCTCTTAGACTGACTACTAATTCACAAGTCTTTTGTAGTTGAATAAATCCATTGTCTGATATATAAACTTAAGACTCGCATGTGAGCGCTCTTCGAGATTAATTAAACTTTTCTGATAATGTTAGAAGCTGAGACTGGATAGTTGAAATTTCCTGGAGATAATACATGTAGACTCACTAGCACTACGTTTAGACGAGTTTAGTTTGTAGCGTTGAATTGTATTAAGCAAGTACATTAGCGTTGTGTGAAGTCCAATCCGATTACTATTTATAAGTCCTTCCACTCACAACAGCCTTTTTTTTGTTGGATTCGCGAGGTTGACTCCTCTATAACATCGCTGTCAGGCGTTCCATTAACAACATGGCATAATAACCAATCAAAGCTTCTGTCTCGTGGTTACTATAGAACTTATGATCAGATAAAATTATAGACACCAGAAACTCTTTGTATGCTGTAGAAAACTGGTATTACACATTGAGGTTTTTATGTCGTTTCATAATTCATGTTTCTTTCCATCACAAGGCGTTAAAAAAGTTTCCTAGATTAGAACAGAATGCTTTAACAGCTTAATTAATGAACTGAAAATTTACAGAAATAATGGCGGTAAAACAAAGGTAATCACTTCGTATTTGTGGTTAGTAAACAAAAGGGAAAACACA
>NW_013693738.1:0-790 GCF_000517525.1 Limulus polyphemus | reverse complement strand
AATACTACAGTACCATGTCCAAACTAATCATACTACAGTACCATGTCCAAACTAATCATACTTCAGTACCATGTCCAAACTAATCATACTACAGTATCATGTCCAAACTAATCATACTACAGTACCATGTCCAAACTAATCATACTACAGTACCATGTCCAAACTAATCATACTACAGTATCATGTCCAAACTAATCATACTACAGTACCATGTCCAAACTAATCATATTACAGTACCATGTCCAAACTAATCGTACTACAGTACCATGTCCAAACTAATCGTACTACAGTACCATGTCCAAACTAATCATACTACAGTACCATGTCCAAACTAATCATACTACAGTACCATGTCCAAACTAATCATACTACAGTACCATGTCCAAACTAATCATACTACAGTACTTCTTCTATACTTCTTTAAAAAACATTTCTGTTTTCAGGCATTTGGATCGAGAATCCTGGGTGTGATGAAGTGGATCATGCCAGTATCTGTTGCTTTGTCGACTTTTGGTGGTCTAAATGGTACTATATTCACTTCCTCCAGGTAATCGAAACATATGTATACATGATTCTCTACCCAGCGTTCTTAATTTATGTCAGTCATTCCAATAGATAGCTTTGGACACACTGTTTCCAATACAGTACGTCAGTCACTGTTGTTGGATTCTAAAGACACTATTTCTAATACACTGTGTCAGTCATTCCAGTAGATAGCTTTGGACACACTGTTTCCAATACAGTACGTCAGTCTCTGTTCTTGGATTCTAAACACACTGTCTCTAATACA
>NW_013693737.1:0-790 GCF_000517525.1 Limulus polyphemus | reverse complement strand
ATTACTGTGGCATAATTATATAGATAATATTGGGTTTATATCATTACTGTTACATAATCATATAGAAAATATTGGGTTTATATCATTACTGTTACGTAATGATATAGATGATATTGGGTTTATATCATTACTGTTACATAATGATATAGATGATATGGGGTTTATATCATTACTGTGGCATAATCATATAGATAATATTGGGTTTATATCATTACTGTTACACAATTATGGTAGTCTTTGAGTTTTTATCCAGTTTAAACAATTTCGTTTAAACTCCACTCGTCCAACAAGCGTCTTACAACAAGTTTATGCATGTGTAAGTGTTGTAAGTTTAAGTGTAAGTCACAGGGAAAAAAAAATTCATAAAAATGTTTAATACCCAAATACAATGTAAAGTAATACAAGAAAAACCATTTTTAATTTAGTTATTTATTGCAGAGAAAGAATGATGCATTATATGTTAGATTATATGAAAAGTACATGACATACACACATTAATAACATAACTGTTGTACAAGGAGATATCTATGTATAAAAATAAACAAGGCTACATCGCTACCTGAATAACACGGCTTTACATCTGACCAGAGTAAGTCCTGATTACGATCCTGGATGGCTCCTCTTACATATCGTACATTATACTAACACATCATCTAATCTGTCGTACATTATACTAACACGTCATCTAATCTATCGTACATTATACTAACACATCATCTAATCTGTCGTACATTATACTAACACGTCATCTAATCTATCGTACATTATACTAACACGTCATCTAATCTAT
>NW_013693736.1:0-790 GCF_000517525.1 Limulus polyphemus | reverse complement strand
TTTACTAATATCTAATCAGACATATTACGTATCTGAAGAACACAATAATACATTTAAATATTAAAACAAACGTAAACTTAACAAATAATCAATCCAAGAAAAAATGCTTGGTTTGATTTGAGGATTATAATGTGTATCACAGATTCATTACGTATCTGAAGGACACAATAATACATTTAAATATTAAAACAAACGTAAACTTAACAAATGATCAATCCAATTGACTATACAGCAGTAAATACCACCAACTTTAGCTGGTTTCGAAAATAATCTCGATCTCAATACGTTACTATATTTTTGGTATTAGAGAAAATTAAAAATAGTATGAAAGCATACTCGTCTGCTTGTTTCGTTTTCTCTCCAATATCTAATCAGACATAACAGCTATCCTTACATAGTAGTGTATCACAGATTCATTATAATCCTATCAAACTAAGTCCTTTTTCTTGTACTGCGTTTCGTAACATACAGTCCAGAACATTATTTAATTTAAGTCCGAAAAGCGAAACCCCTCTTATAAATTACAAAGATAGAAAACGTATTAACATAATATTATACCCATAAAAGTAAATAAAGATGCATGAATATGCAGATGAATATTTGCGTTACAGTCTTCATAGAATCTCTTTTCATCGTTCACAATCATTATTATATGCATATTGAGCTCTCACAGTCATTATAAAATCAATACTTTCTCCATAGATGTAATTAGATTTACATTCAGTTCTCATACTTATGATAAAATTAATACTCAGCCCTCATAGGCATGGTTAGATTTGTATTCAGTTCC
>NW_013693735.1:0-790 GCF_000517525.1 Limulus polyphemus | reverse complement strand
AGATAAACAATAACTATCAGTGTAGCATTGAGAAGTCATGTTTATATTTTTAATAAAAATAAGTTACCGCTAATGTCATTTGTTCATTGAAATCAGAGATGTGTAATACATCTTTTGTCTTCCTGTAGCTAACCCTATGTTTCATGACAGTTCTTAAGCCTATTGGTTTTCAAATATTCTACTTGTTTTCGATGTTTAAACCGCAATATTTAAAGTTTATGTTGTTGAGCACAAAAGTATGTGTGTTACCACGGGTATCAAAACCAGGTTTTTAGCATTATAAGTCTTCAGACTTAACGTTGAGCTATAGGGAGGCAACGTTATAAGTATTATACTGTGTGTGTGTGTAATGCTATACGTTACTGTATGTGCGTGTAATGCTATCGTTACTCTGTGTACGTGTGTAATGCTATCGTTACTGTGTATGTGTGTGTAATGCTATACGTTACTGTATGTGTGTGTAATGCTAACGTTACTCTGTGTACGTGTGTAATGCTATATGTTACTGTGTATGTGTGTGTAATGCTATACGTTACTGTATGTGTGTGCAATGCTATACGTTACCGTATGTGCGTGTGAGTAATGCTATACGTTACTGTATGTGTGTGTAATGATATCGTTACTGTGTGTGTAATGCTATAAGTTATTCTGTGTGTGTAATGCTATGCTATACGTTACTCTGTGTGTGTGTAATGCTATGCTATACGTTACTCTGTGTGTGTGTAATGCTATGCTATACGTTACCCTGTGTGTGTGTAATGCTATGCTATACGTTACTCTGTGTGTGTGT
>NW_013693734.1:0-790 GCF_000517525.1 Limulus polyphemus | reverse complement strand
TACCAGTTTATATTAACAAATTAATTATAACGCAAATTATACAAGGCTAAGTGTAGCACAATCATTACGATGCATTAACTATAACACTTGCATTATAACCCAATAGTTTTAACACTTGAGTTATAACACAATAGTTTTAACACTTGAGTTATAACACAATAGTTTTAACACTTGAGTTATAACACAATAGTTTTAACACTTGCGTTATAACACAATAGTTTTAACACTTGAGTTATAACACAATAGTTTTAACACTTGAGTTATAACACAATTATAACACATTGATTATAGTACATGAATTATGACACGATAATTTTAACAGATTTATTGTAACACAATAAGTCTAACACATTGAATAAATTACAATACAATATTTGTAACACATGAATTACAACACATTATTGACCTTTATTTTGTTCAATTTCTGCTGTAGAATATATGTACCCACTTGGACTAAATCTATTGGCATGTTTGAAATTACTTGGGGTACTGTTTGTAAATTAATTAATTTTTAAAAGCTGTTAAACAATATTGGTCGTATTGAGGGAATATTACATCAATCCAATTATGTGTTTGTTTCTGTAGACCATTTAACCAGCTGTGCAGTACGCGACACTCATCAGTGGACCTCACATCTTATGTACATTGTCTTGTTATTCGTCTTTAATGTGCCTGCATTGATATCTGTCAGGTAAACTGTTCAGCTCCTGGTTTAAAAGTTATAACAAGTTCTGAACCTTCTTCTACAGGAATAAAAAGTTTGATGTTTAATATTTAAGTATTATTATTA
>NW_013693733.1:0-790 GCF_000517525.1 Limulus polyphemus | reverse complement strand
GTCTTACTCCCAATTTGTGGAGAACCTGTTGTCTTACTCCCAATCTGTGGAGAACCTGTTATCTTACTCTCCATTTGTGGAGAACCTGTTGTCTTACTCCAAATCTGTGGAGACCCTGTTGTCTTACTCCAAATCTGTGGAGACCCTGTTGTCTTACTCTCCATCTGTGGAGAACCTGTTGTCTTACTCTCCATTTGTGGAGAACCTGTTGTCTTACTCTCCATTTGTGGAGAACCTGTTGTCTTACTCCAAATCTGTGGAGACCCTGTTGTCTTACTCTCAATCTGTGGAGAACCTGTTGTCTTACTTTCAATCTGTGGATACCCTGTTGTCTTACTCTCAATCTGTGGATACCCTGTTGTCTTACTCTCAATCTGTGGAGAACCTGTTGTCTTACTTTCAATCTGTGGAGAACCTGTTGTCTTACTCTCAATCTGTGGAGAACCTGTTGTCTTACTCCCAATCTGTGGAGAACCTGTTATCTTACTCTCCATTTGTGGAGAACCTGTTGTCTTACTCCAAATCTGTGGAGACCCTGTTGTCTTACTCCAAATCTGTGGAGACCCTGTTGTCTTACTCTCCATCTGTGGATAACCTGTTGTCTTACTCTCCATTTGTGGAGAACCTGTTGTCTTACTCTCCATTTGTGGAGAACCTGTTGTCTTACTCCAAATCTGTGGAGACCCTGTTGTCTTACTCTCAATCTGTGGAGAACCTGTTGTCTTACTTTCAATCTGTGGATACCCTGTTGTCTTACTCTCAATCTGTGGAGACCCTGTTGTCTTACTCT
>NW_013693732.1:0-790 GCF_000517525.1 Limulus polyphemus | reverse complement strand
TAACAAACTAAAATAACCTTATCGTACATACTGTACAGCGTTCTTATGATTGAATCTTCAAGTAATAAAGTTCGAAATATTTTTTTAAAACACGAGAAACATTAGCAACAGATTAACAATGATAATATGACAAGAAAATGATGAACATGTAGAAAACATAACAAAGAAGATGACAAAACCCGTGAAAACTAAAATAACTGTACAGTATGTACGATAAGGTCAATCATAAGAACGTCACAAACTAAAATAATTGTACAGAATGTACGATAAGATTAATCATAAGAACGTCACAAACTAAAATAATTGTACAGAATGTACGATAAGATTAATCATAAGAACGTAACAGACTAAAATAATTGTACAGTATGTACGATAAGGTCAGTCATAAGAACGGCGCTTATAACCTTTATACTTTCCATGTATTTTTGTGATCTTATTGCAGCTAATTAGGCTTAACGTATTCTCCAGGTTTTTTTGTGTTTATTAAGTTTCACACTGTTGATATATCTGTTCTGCCTTTCCACACCCTCTTCACACTTGCTCACTTGGCAAAATATCCTGGTATTGAAATTGAACAGGTTCCACATGTTCTTCACATTTTTGGGATCTTAGATCATAGTTTCTGTTTCTTTTCAAGTTTTATTAATGTCTTATTATTGCTTGTAAGGTTGTATATATTCTCTAGGTTGTTCACACTTTCTTAAGGTTTAATGTCTTGTTATTGTTCGTAAGTTGCTTATATTCTCTAGGTTGTTCACACTTTCTTAAAGTTTAATGTCTTATTATTGTT
>NW_013693731.1:0-790 GCF_000517525.1 Limulus polyphemus | reverse complement strand
TATAACCTGTAATAAATAGTATGATGTTGATGGGTGAATGTAGAGGTAAATAAATGTAACCTGTAATAAATAGTATGATGATGATAGGTGAATATAGGGGGTAAATAAATGTAACCTGTAATAAATAGTATGATGATGATGTGTGAATCTAGAAGGTAACTAAATGTAACCTGTAATAAATAGTATGATAATGATGGGTGAATGTAGGGGGTAACTAAATGTAACCTGTAATAAATAGTATGATGATGGGTGAATCTAGGGGTTAACTAGAGATGGGTGAATCTAGGGGTTAACTAGATATAACCTGTAATAAAAGGTTTCATGATGATGGGTGAATCTATGGAATAACTAAATATAAACTGTAATAAATGGTATGATGATGATGATAATGTCTGAATCTAGAGGGTAACTAAATATAACTTGTAATGATTAATATGATGATGGTGGGAGAATCTAGGGGTAACTAAATATACCTTTGATAAAAGCTATGATAATGGTGGGTGAATCTAGAGGTAACTACATATAACTTGTAATAAAAAGTATGATGATGAATGAATCTGGGAGGATATAGAACGGTTAATCGACAGGCTCTTTTATAAAAGTAAGGACTATTTAATTAATAAAATGTCAAACTAAGAAAATGGTAATTTCTACATCTGAAGAATCTCACAGAAAATGCATCAAAGTAAAAGGTAAAGATTTGGAACAAGTAGAGGCGAACAACACCAGTGGTGACAAGAGTGGGAAATAGTTAAATATAGGAATGACAAAAACGGGACTGGTAAATATT
>NW_013693730.1:0-790 GCF_000517525.1 Limulus polyphemus | reverse complement strand
TACAGTGTCATAGTTTGCTAATGGTACAACATACATTACAGTGTCATAGTTTGGTACTCGTACAACATACATTACAGTGTCATAGTTTGCTAATGGTACAACATATATTACAGTGTCATAGTTTGCTAATGGTACAACACACATTACAGTGTCATAGTTTGGTACTGGTACAACATACATTACAGTGTCATAGTTTGCTAATGGTACAACATACATTACAGTGTCATAGTTTGGTACTGGTACAACATACATTACAGTGTCATAGTTTGGTAATGGTACAACATACATTACAGTGTCATAGCTTGGTACTGGTACAACATACATTACAGTGTCATAGTTTGGTACTGGTACAACATACATTACAGTGTCATAGCTTGGTACTGGTACAACATACATTTCAGTGTCATAGTTTGGTAATGATATAACATACATTACAGTGTCACAGTTTGGTACTGGTACAACATACATTACAGTGTCATAGTTTGGTACTTGTACAACATACATTACAGTGTCATAGTTTGGTACTTGTACAACATACATTACAGTTTCATAGTTTGGTACTGGTATAACATACATTACAGTTTCATAGTTTGATAATGGTACAACATATATTACAGTGTCATAGTTTGGTACTGGTACAACATACATTACAGTGTCATAGTTTGGTAATGGTACAACATACATTACAGTGTCATAGTTTGGTACTGGTACAACATACATTACAGTGTCATAGTTTGGTACTGGTACAACATACATTACAGTGTCATAGTTTGGTACTGGTACAACATAC
>NW_013693729.1:0-790 GCF_000517525.1 Limulus polyphemus | reverse complement strand
AGTGTTGAAAATACTGTACCAGTATTTTCAACACTACATTCTACACAATCGTGTACAGTATTTTCAGCACTACATTCTACACAATCACGTACAGTACTTTCAACACTACATTCTACACAATCACGTACAGTATTTTCAACACTACATTCTACACAATCACGTACAGTACTTTCAACACTACATTCTACACAATCACGTACAGTATTTTCAACACTACATTCTACATAATCATGTACAGTATTTTCAGCACTACATTCTACACAATCACGTACAGTATTTTCAGCACTACATTCTACACAATCACGTACAGTATTTTCAGCACTACATTCTACACAATCACGTACAGTATACGTGATTGTGTACATGTTTGTTCATATTCTTATAGGAATGATGCCTGCAATTAGGGAATTTGATCTAGTTGAATGTCGGGAATAAACGTGATTGTGAAGTTTAGGTTTCCGCTACGTTAGATATAGAAACTGTTATAGATTAGTAGTATCTATTCGAGTTTCTGGCAGAACCTGCCAGAGGTAAAAGTGTACGATACCAAGAGAAGCTGGAATCCTGAGGGAAATTACTTGCCACACATTATCGTCATGGTTACGATACAAACATGCGCATTTGCAATGGAGAATATCTGATGGATTTTGGAGACGGATATCACTGAACTGTAGGGAATATGACCAGAGTATATGTATTTATTAATTTCAGAAAAGTGCATTACAGTATGTAGCTAATCGTGACGTCGTAAAATACAGACAGGGTGTGCAAACGGAACAGTAGGTAAACC
>NW_013693728.1:0-790 GCF_000517525.1 Limulus polyphemus | reverse complement strand
GCCATTAACATCTGGAGAGACTGTGGGAAAGGAGCTGTTATGCTATATTAACAAATATGAATGACCAATAACACGTGCAGAGACTGGGGAAATGACCTGTTTATATTATATCCTTGTTCGATACTCTTATCCTTCTATTGAAACGACCCGTTATATTATCGCTCTTTACTTTTATCTCTATAACAAAACAACCTGTAATATTTTATATTCTTTTTCTTGATTTTTAGGACTTTCACGTTCATATTATAATGAAAAAAGCCCACTCGGTGTCTGGACCGCACGTATTTCCAAAGTGATCCTATAAACGTATATCTAAGTCTCAGTTGATGATAAATTACTCTCATGAGGATGATTTATTTTTCATGCACTGACGCCTTTGTTATGAAATTTTCTAAAACCATTGTATATCAATATTAAAAATATGGAAAATCTCAAAGAAGGCGAAATTCTAGACCCTTCAGTGCGCAGTGAACTGTGAGAGATCGATTTAATAAAGGTTATCGACTGTGCAAAGGATGGTTTATAGGACACTGAACATTAAACAGACACTACACATCTAAGAAACTAAAATATAGGACACTGAACATTAAACGGACACTACACATCTAAGAAACTAAATCTGCCATAAATTCAAATCAGCGTTTTATTTATTTATGTTAAATTATGCTAATTTGGTGTTGTGGGTCATTAATTTGTGTGTTTGATCTATGGTATATAAACAACACTTTGAAGTCATATATTATACCTACGACAGAAACCTTATACCTAATATAGAAACAAGGTAAAATAA
>NW_013693727.1:0-790 GCF_000517525.1 Limulus polyphemus | reverse complement strand
TGGACTTACATTACCTTAGTGTCAGGACCAGCATGACCTTACCTTGTGGACTTACATTATGACACTAAGGTAATGTAAGTCCACACTGTAAGGTCATGCTGGTCCTGACACTAAAGTAATGCAAGTCCATAGAGTAAGGACACGCTGGTCCTGACACTAAGGATAGAGTAAGGACACGCTGGTATGACACTAACGTAATGTAAATCCATAGAGTAAGGACACGCTGGTCCTGACACTAAGGTAATGTAAGTCCATACATTAAGATCGTGCTGGTCCTGACACTAAGGTAATGTAAGTCCACACAGTAAGGACACGCTGTCCTGACACTAAGGTAATGTAAGTCCATAGAGTAAGGACACGCTGGTCCGGTAATGTAAGTCACACAGTAAGGACATGCTGGTACCTGACACTAAGGTAATGTAAGTCGATAGGTAAGGACATGCTGGTATGACACTAACGTAATGTAAATCCGCTGGTCCTGACACTAAGGTAATGTAAGTCCACAAGGTAAGGACATGCTGGTTACTGTAAGGTCATGCTGGTCCTGACACTAAGGTAATGTAAGTCCACACAGTAAGGACATTGGACTTACATTACTTTAGTGTCAGACCAGCATGACCTTACCTTGTGCACTTACATTACCTTAGTGTCAGACCAGCATGTCCTTACAGTGTGGACTTACATTACCTTAGTGTCAGGACCAGTATGATCTTACCTTGTGGACTTACATTACCTTTGTGTCAGACCAGCATGACCTTACCTTGTGGACTTACATTACCTTAGTGTCAGG
>NW_013693726.1:0-790 GCF_000517525.1 Limulus polyphemus | reverse complement strand
GAACAAGACTCTAACCATTGATAAATGTCTGGTTACTATTGAACAAACTCTAACCATTGATAAATATCTGGTTACTATTGAACAAACTCTAACCATTGATAAATGTCCAGTAACTATTGAACAAACTCTAACCAATGATAAACGTCCGGTAACTATTGAACAAACTCTAACCATTGATAAATGTCTGTTAACTATTGAACAAACTCTAACCATTGATAAATGTCTGGTTACTATTGAACAAACTCTAACCATTGATAAATATCTGGTTACTATTGAACAAACTCTGACCATTGATAAATGTCCAGTAACTATTGAGCAAACTCTAACCAATGATAAACGTCCGGTAACTATTGAACAAACTCTAACCGTTGATAAATGTCTTTTAACTATTGAACAAACTCTAACCATTGATAAACGTCCAGTAACTATTGAACAAACTCTAACCATTGATAAATGTCTGTTAACTATTGAACAAACTCTAACCATTGATAAATGTCTGTTAACTATTGAACAAACACTAACCATTGATAAAGTGTCTGGTAACTATTGAACAAACTCTAATCATTGATAAATATCTGGTAACTATTGAACGAGCTCTAACCATTGGGAGAATGTCTGGTAACTATTGAACGAACTCTAACCATTGATAAATGTCTGTAACTATTGAACAAACTCTAACCATTGATAAATGTCTGTTAACTATTGAACAAACTCTAACCATTGATAAATTTCTGGTAACTATTGAACAAACTCTAATCATTGATAAATATCTGGTTACTATTGAACAAAC
>NW_013693725.1:0-790 GCF_000517525.1 Limulus polyphemus | reverse complement strand
TCAGATGGTTTGATGTGTCTACTATGGTTTTTCTCTAAATCTTACCAGATGGTTCGTTGTGTCTACTATTGTTACTGTGGACCTTACAGATGGTTTGATGTGTCTACTATGGTTTCTCTAAATCTTACCAGATGGCTCGTTGTGTCTACTATTGTTACTGTGGACCTTACCAGATGGTTTGATGTGTCTACTATGGTTTCTATACATCTTACCAGATGGCTCGTTGTGTCTACTATTGTTACTGTGGACCTTACCAGATGGCTTGTATTTGTATTTCCTGTAATTTTGATTGCCGTTCAAGGTAAGTCTTGAAGTGATTATTTTTCCAGTATTTTTCGAACACGGTTGATTGGTCTATACCTTTCTGGTTTACTTACTTTCTTTCGGAAATATTAAAACGTCCGTTAGCTTCCAGGCAGTCAGTATGTGTCCAGATTTTAGGGATAGATTTTATATATCAGCTAAATGTTCGTCCAATCTCTATGTGCCTTTTTTTTATCTGTTTATATTGTCATGTCCAGAAGCCTTGTGTTTTTGTCATTTTGAGAGTGTCTCGTATTTCTGGTACGGTTATTGGTTTTATAAGTTATTATAATCAGTTCAGTTTCGTGATCGACATTTTGGTTTTTAATAGACCAGGGAGGGTCAGATACAATGTTTATAAAATGACCTGTGTTTAGTAACCACATAGACTTACCTGTAATAAGATGTCCAATCCACATAATGAATAACCAATGTTGCTGGAATCGATGTCTTGAAAAGAACAAAGTAAATTATTATTGTTAGAGTG
>NW_013693724.1:0-790 GCF_000517525.1 Limulus polyphemus | reverse complement strand
GTTATACCGTTTGATCTTGGAAACACAATTACATTTAATTGGCCAATATAGGATCAATCTAGCAACATGAAACAGATGTGAGTTATGCCGTTTGATCTTTGAAACACGATTACATTTAATTGGCCAATATAAGATCAATCTAGCAACATTAAACAGATGTGAGTTATGCCGTTTGATCTTTGAAACACAATTTCGTTTAGTTGACAATATAGGATCAATCTAGCAACATGAAACAGATGTGAGTTATGCCGTTTGATCTTTGAAACACAATTACGTTTAATTGGCCAATATGGGATCAATCTAGCAACATGAAACAGATGTGAGTTATGCCGTTTGATCTTGGAAACACAATTACATTTAATTGGGTGTTTCATGTTGCTAGATTGATCCTATATTGGGATGTAAGTGTGTTATGCCGTTTGATCGTTGAAACATAATTACATTTAATTGGCCAATATAAGATCAATCTAGCAACATTAAACAGATGTGAGTTATGCCGTTTGATCTTTGAAACACAATTACATTGAATTGGCCAATATAGGATCAATCTAGCAACATGAAACAGATGTGAGTTATGCCGTTTGATCTTTGAAACATAATTACATTGAATTGGCCAATATAAGATCAATCTAGCAACATGAAACAGATGTGATTTATGCCGTTTGATTTTGAAACACAATTACGTTTAATAGGCAATATAGGATCAATCTAGTAACATTAAACAGATGTGAGTTATGCCGTTTGATCTTTGAAACACAATTACATTTAATTGGCCAATATAGGATCAATC
>NW_013693723.1:0-790 GCF_000517525.1 Limulus polyphemus | reverse complement strand
CGTTGTTAGACTAGAGTGAAGGCGGCTAGTCAACAACACCCAACGCCAAATCTTGGGCTACTTTTGTAACCAACTTACAGTGGGATTGGCCGACACATTATAATGCCCCCAATGGCTGAAAGGGCGAGCATGTACGTTTAGTGACGGGGGGATTTGTTGATTTTATTCCGATTTTGCGGAGTTACAAATTTCAATAATTGAAGTAAATTGGCCTTACCTACCTTACTATCCTACTGTTGCTTGACACGCTAGTAGACCACTCGAAACTCGAACCCTGCGTTAATCTAAACCCGGAAAGACCTACCACTGGAACCATAAAACCCGACTTTCACAACTGAAACGTACCATCAATATTATCACCGTCAGGAGCTCTCTCTCTATCCACTTGCACAATTAATCATTTATCAAAACCATCGACTATGCGCTCCTAACGGAAACACTTGGAACAAGTCGAGTTTGATACATGCAATATGCGCTCCTAATGGGCGGTGTTGGTGAGTCGACTTCGCGGCTTGATTGCAAGATAACCACTTTGGGTTTTTTTTCTCGTGCCAATTGTAATAGCTATACGTAACAGCTCACTCTGCTTGCATAGCCTCCACATGCGAAAGAGATTAGGCACGCCGAAGTGTCTGAGCGCACGTTAGAAAACCACGTGGCCTGTAGAGATACGCGATAGTCCCATCCTCTTGAACACACGTGCTACGTTCAAGTAATGCTACTCTATCTATATTCTGATGGAAGAGGAGGTTGCACGTGCACGAGTGTATCAGTTGGGGGATCCATGGTG
>NW_013693722.1:0-790 GCF_000517525.1 Limulus polyphemus | reverse complement strand
GATGTATCATTCAGGTAAAGAGTTGTGTGAATAGCTGGGGATGTATCATTCAGGAAAAGAGTTGTGTGAATAGCTGTAGATGTATCAATCAAGTAAAGAGTTGTGTGAACAGCTGGGGATGTATCATTCAGTCTACGAGTTGTGTGAATACTTGTAGATGTATCATTCAGGTAAAGAGTTGTGTGAATAGCTGGGGATGTATAATTCAGGTAAAGAGTTGTGTGATCAGCTGGGGATGTATCATTCAGGAAAAGAGTTGTGTGAATACTTGTAGATGTATCATTCAGGAAAAGAGTTGTGTGAATACTTGTAGATGTATCATTCAGGTAAAGAGTTGACGTATTTGATGGGTTACTTTCACTTGACGTCTAAATACAGCTTGCTACTTTCATCTATCCCTCCTGCTGATCTCATGGGTTAATTTAACTTGACGTCTAAATACAGCTTGCTACTTTCATCTATCCCTCCTGCTGATCACATGGGTTAATTTAACTTGACATCTAAATACAGCTTGCTATACTTTGCTTGTTCACAACATGATAACCATTTTTTTGTTTCAACAAATAATTAGTATTCAGTTTACTTCAACAACGTCTTGTTTCCCTCTCAATTCACTCCACCTGACCTTTTTCATATTATCTACACAAATCTGTCATTTTGCAGAGATTAATGAAATGTGAGTAGGTATAACTTTGAATTACCACAGATCGAAGGGATTTTAGTACCATACACCAGGATCTAATTAACATGGAAATGATATCTTTGTACCTTTTACTTTCTTTCTCTTGTG
>NW_013693721.1:0-790 GCF_000517525.1 Limulus polyphemus | reverse complement strand
ACATAAGTAACGCCCTTCGATCTTCAGAATTCAGAGTATCTACTTTTCATAATACAAACATACTAACTACAAGAGTCGTAACGATGGTGACTAACGTCTAACCCTTTAATTATAAACATCGTTACACTATGTACCTCCATTTATCATTTTGTATCATATTTTACTTATTTGGTCCAGTACTTTATAATAACTAACGTTTTTTTTAGATCACAAATATATAACTCAAAACCATCGAGAGAAGTAAAGTCATCTATTTGACATCTCGGTAAAATAAGAGTTAAGAAGGTAATATCAGGGTTAAGATAGCTTTACTTTGAGAACTGCTTTTGGTAAAAAGTTTGAGTACAGAGTTGGAACTTTCTAAGACATGCACTACAAGCTAATAGTTGTGCAGTACATCAGGTTGAAGACAAAACTTCTACTTCAGCTTGAAGACATAAACTTATACTGCAGACTGAAGACACATAAACTTGTACTTCAGATTGAAGACACATAAACTTGTACTTCAGATTGAAGATATATAAACTCGTACTTTAGATTGAAGATATATATAAACTCGTACTTCAGATTGAAGATATATATAAACTTGGACTTGAGATTGGAGATATATAAACTTGGACTTCAGTTTGCAAATATATAAACTTGGACTTGAGATTGAAGATATATAATCTTGGACTTCAGGTTGAAGACATATAAACTTGGACTTCATGTTAAAGTACCCTACTTCTTTCTGAACATGTAGAAACTGATACTTTAGTTATGTATTAAAGATTGTGTGACTCGTGAATCC
>NW_013693720.1:0-791 GCF_000517525.1 Limulus polyphemus | reverse complement strand
AAGTTTGTAAAATCAACAAGTGCAGGCCACCCAGGCAAGAACATCCAGGGGAAGTGCCTTGGATTGATATCAAGATAGCTAACTGAGGTCTACCCAGGCAAAAACATCAGGGGGAAAATCCCCTTGGTATACATTGGATTATGTCAAGTGTGGTTCATCTGAGCAGAAAAGATCCAGTGGAAGCACCTTGCATAACAGATATAGTGCCATAATATGTGTATAACAGGCAGCATAATGACGACAGCCCTCTTGTCATCGAGCGAGTACATATGGCTATGAGATTTTGTTTTTATACAAAACCCACTCGTGAGAAAACCTCCACGGTCCACCCTCCAGTGACTGGGAACTGGAAGTGGCAAGGATCCTCCGTGCTCCACTAGAAGAAATAGGGGGGGGGCAAGTTGGGGGTCCGGAGGAATGACCCACCGGAGACAGTGCAATGGGTGTTTACCTATTTTGAAAATCAGAAAGACCCGGATTGTAAGAATCACAGTTCTGCTTTACTCATGAAGTCCATGAGTGACAGTTCTGAGGAGATATAGATACACCACTGGAAAAGCTTATGTGGGTCTTACAGAAACACACAATGTCCACAGTGAGTGTTAGAAAGAAGTAGAGTACGTGCTTGTACAAAACGATTCAATATACCTGACCAGGCAACATCTGCCACCAGGTGGGATTCAGAAATGCAAAGGAAAACAATTATAAATGCTTAAAATAGTAAAATAAAAAAAGGATTCGTAAGTGAAACCAAGGTGTCAACTTGGCAAACAGATGTGCGGAGAATTGTT
>NW_013693719.1:0-791 GCF_000517525.1 Limulus polyphemus | reverse complement strand
GGACTAAGTATTGCTGGTGCTACCTGGACATCATTAGACGTTTTGTGTGGGGGACTAAGTATTGCTGGTGCTACCTGAACATAGTTAGACGATTCGTGTGAGAGACTAAGTATTGCTGGTGCTACTTGGACATAGTTAGACGTTTCATGTGGGGGACTAAGTATTGCTGGTGCTACCTGGACATCATTAGACGTTTCGTGTGGGGGACTAAGTATTGCTGGTGCTACCTGGACATCATTAGACGTTTCGTGTGGGGGACCAAGTATTGCTGGTGCTACCTGGACATCATTAGACGTTTCGTGTGGGAGACTAAATATTGCTGGTGTTACCTGAACATAGTTAGACGTTTCGTGGGTAGGAGGACACGTATTTCTGCCACTGCTGCGTATTGTCAGGTGTCGATTAATACTTTAAGGTCAAGGTGTTTTGCTAATTATGTCGTATTTTTATGTTTGAATTGAAGATTTCTAATAAAGTACGAGTTTCAAACTTGACGTTAAAATATACATTACAGGTTTAGAAGACTTCTCTGTAAGAAACTATCCAATAATCAACAGAAATTACCAATGATTTACTGTAGGAAAGATTCACTGGTATTGGAACAAAAACTCAGTTTTATATTCTAGAGATTTCTTCGTGTCGTTATAGACTTCAAACCATCTCTCGTGTATATACGTATGATGTCTCTTAGGACAATCACTAGAAGATCAAACTCCAATGATACAAAAGTACCTCATCTTATTACCGTGTATCAAATCGATAACAGATTACGATTTATACTTGAAGTTTAC
>NW_013693718.1:0-791 GCF_000517525.1 Limulus polyphemus | reverse complement strand
GATATTATGGATATTAAAGGTACTGTATTATAGGAGTAACGTGAAAGAAGCAGCATGTAATATTATGGATACTAAAGGTACTGTATTATAGGAGTAACGTGAAAGAAGCAGCATGTGATATTATTGATTACTAAAGGTATACAGTAGGAGTAATGTGAAAGAGACGTGTAATATTCCTGGCCAACCTGGTTTTCATACTGTAGGTGTTAAACCACAGAAGTAAAAAGTAATAATTTATTATTACAGAGAATGGTGTGTTTTTTGTTGTTTTTTTATTGTTGTCAGTACATAAAGACATTTTTTGTTCACCAGGTGGCTCCAGATAGTATTGCTGAGCATGCGGGACTGCGTGAGGGGGATGAAGTTATACAGGTAGGACGTGATAATGTGCAACAAATGACTCACGACGAAGTACAAGACATTATCCGAAAATATGGAAACCGGTTGGATATATTTATTATAAGGTATGACCTTTATGTAAACCGGTTGAATATATTTATGGTGTTTGTTGTTTGTTTTGTTTTTTTTGTAACTTCTTGGTATAATTTATAGAGTTTACACAGGAATCGTTAAGTTAACAACAACAAAAAAACTATCTCTCAGGATGAAATAGTTGAACTCTAGAATGTAGTTTAATTACAGCCTTGTGGATTACTGGTCGGTTAAAATGTCATCGTTACACTTTTCGAATAAAACATTTACAGTGCAGGAGCTAAAACTATCTCTCAAGATGAAATAGTTGAACTCTACAATGTAGTTTTAATTACAGCCTTGTGGATTGCTGGTTGGAT
>NW_013693717.1:0-791 GCF_000517525.1 Limulus polyphemus | reverse complement strand
GGTGGTGCCTGTAGTAAAGATTGAAGTTTTTATCATATGTTAGAGTGGTGGTGCCTGTAGTAAAGCTTGAAGTTTTTACCATATGTTAGAGTGGTGGTGCCTGTAGTAAAGCTTGAAGTTTTTACCATATGTTGGTGAGGTGGTGCCTGTAGTAAAGCCTGAAGGTTTTACTATCTTTACATAGATTTATTGTATATGTAGAAAAGTAAAATATAATTATATTACTGGATACATAAATTATAATATGTACATTATTCATTCTCTAATACAATAAATGACTAGACTCCTATGTGCAATAAAGTTATATACTGTAGTTACTTCACCTCATCATCAGATTTGTTAGTTTTGTTCTTCTCAGCTTCTTTGAGTTTCTTTAATTCTTCCTCTAGTTCATTTACCCTCTGTTTAAGTCTTTCCTTCACAGAATCGAGGGATTTAATCTCTTCTCTCAAAATCTCGTGTTCTCTACAGTTTTAGAAATAAATAGTTACGGTTATCAGAGCACATACTGAACTTCATGTAATAACTCAATAAATGGACAGTTTTGTTAAACACCTTACATGATCAGCTCCTGCGTGAAATGCTTTGTGGTAGTTACTTCAAAAAGGAATTTTAAAGATGGTTTTGGAATATCATCTGAGAAATGACAACATGCATACAAAAATGTTTTTTCTCTTCTTTTCCACAAAAACTTTCAACATTTTCATCCACTCAAATAAACAATATGAATATTAATTTCATTTAACCCAGTGCCTCTTGTATGGTACATTTCATCACATACAGTAGATACA
>NW_013693716.1:0-791 GCF_000517525.1 Limulus polyphemus | reverse complement strand
TATGTGTTGTAGTAATTAAAAGAATACATGGAAACACATTAGAATGTTATATGTGCTCTGGTATTGATATAAAACATTAACACACATTAGATTGATATATATGTTCTAGTAATTGATATAATACATAAATACACATTAGAATATTATATGTGTTCTAGTATTTAATATAATACAAGGACACGTATTAGAATGTTATATGTGTTCTAGTTATTGATATAACACATGGAAACACATTAGAATGTTATATTTGCTCTAGTATTGATATAAAACATGGACACACATAAGAATGTTATATGTGTTCTAGTAATTGATATAATAAATGGAAACACATTAGAATGTTATATGTGTTCAGGTATTGATATAATACATGGACATACATACAATGTTATATGTGTTATAGTAATTGATATAATACATGGAAACACATAAGACTGTTATATGTGTTGTAGTAGTTGATATAATACATGGACACACATTAGAATATTATATGTGGTCTATTATTCATATAATACATGGACACATATAACAATTTATATGTGTTCTAGTAATTGATATTATACATGGACATACATTAAAATGTTATATGTGTTCTAGTAATTGATACATTACATGGACACACATCAGACTGTTATATATGTTGTAGTAATTGATATAATACATGACCACACAGTAGAATGTTATAGGTGTTGTAGTAATTGACATTATATATTGACATACCTTATAATGTATATGTGTTTTAGCAAGTGATATAATTCATGGATACACATAAGATGAAATATGTGTGTTCTTGT
>NW_013693715.1:0-791 GCF_000517525.1 Limulus polyphemus | reverse complement strand
TTCACATTAGTTTTCCAGGTTGATTTAACTATAGTGCGTTTTGGTGTATTGATTTTACTTGAAGTAAATATATCTGTGTCTTAGCACTGCAATAGTTGTGTGTGTATGTTTATTTTAATATTAATAATCTTGCATCATTGAAAAGTATCATGAAATGGCTTTTTTTTTCATTTCTTTTGACACTGGTAAGTCTACGGACTTGCAATGCTAAAACCCTGTGTTCGAGTCCCCCACAGCAGATAGCTCAATGTAGCTTTGCTCTAAAGACAACCAACCAACTTTTGATAATGATAATATTTTGGTCTAGTAGCTGTACTGAAAACAATACAATTTCACTAATAAATCGGGATTATTTATTTAAAATAACAAACTGTAAAAATAGAACTTCTAAACAAATTTATTATATGATTTTACTCCTTAGACTTCTTCCTTGGTCTCCTAGAATAAAGCCCTCATTGGGTAAGAGGTAAGTCTGAATGCTTATGCTAAAAACTGGGTTTCGATACCCGTGGTGGGAACAGCACAGATAATCCATTGTGTAATCTGGTCTATGTTAGCATTTTGCACGACCTCTTTCTCAGATATTGTGTGGCTTTGCGTTTAATAACAAATTCTAAACTCTATCCTACAGCGTCCTCTATTGAGAATATTTAGTACAAAATCAAATTTCACAAGTTAGTATACTTTCATCAATAAGTCTTCTGTAATTTTGAAATGTGGTGTAATAATATTTATATAACTCATATTTCAGTTATTTTGGGCTTTCTCGTAACTTGCTGTATATATATAAA
>NW_013693714.1:0-791 GCF_000517525.1 Limulus polyphemus | reverse complement strand
GGAACAGTAGAATATAACTGTAGTCCAAACTGTAGTTGTCTGTTGGATAGTTCTGGTGTTATTTGTATCTAACATAAAGCTCCTGGTGATGAAGCCAATATATTAAAGTTTTTAACCAAGATGCAGAAACTAACTTCTGCATATTTGTATTAAAGATGCTAAAACTGACTTCTTTATATAGTTGTTAGAGATGCTGAAACTGAATTTTGTATATTTTGAGAAATGATGAAGCTGAATTCTGAATATTTGTTAGAGATGCTGAAACTGAGTTTTGTACATCTGTTAGAGATGCTATTATACCTGATATATCGATACCTATGTTACAGATATTGAAAATACATTCTGGTTGTTTGTGTTAAAGATATCGTAATTGCGAGCAGATTCTTTATCAGTTATATAAGATATTTTCAGAATGCTAGTATATTTGTAGTTGTATTATTGTGACAACAGCTAATACTTACTTTGTGTTACAGATGTTGTATGCTACACGACTGGTGTTATGACCGGGTCAATGTCAGAGAATGTTCCAAATACTACAAGAGTGGGCCGTACATTCTTCGTTATAAATGGTACATCAGGAAATCAGGAAAACTCGTGTGTGGTACGTTTGTTAGCTTTGACTGTAGATCGTTATAAGTGGTACATCAAGAATACTCGTGTGTGGTAGGTTTGTTAGCCTTGACTGTAGATCGTTATAAGTGGTACGTCAGGAATACTCGTGTGTGGTAGGTTTGTTAGCCTTGACTGTAAATCATTATAAGTGGTACATCAAGAATATTCGTGTGTGGTAC
>NW_013693713.1:0-791 GCF_000517525.1 Limulus polyphemus | reverse complement strand
TATTTATTGTTTTATGACTACGATAGCAGTGTTTTTATTGCTACTCTATTTGTTGTTTTATGAGTATGATAGCAGTGTTTTTATTGCCTACTCTATTTGTTGTTTTTTGAGTATAATAGCAATGTTTTATTATTGATTTTATAATACCACAGTAGATCGATAACTCTAGTATAGATGAAAATTTTGAAGCGGTATTAAGATAACAACTAGTAGATTAAACAAGAAATTCAGCTCATTAAGCGAGTAGATATAATGTAAGAAACCATGATTTTGACGATGTATAATTTAGAATGTAATTACTGACTCATACATTTCTTGAGCAAAGTAAGCCTAAAACTACATTTTTTTTAAACATGTAAAGTAATGATGGAATTAGATTTGCGGGTAACACGTAAAGATGTAATAAAGTGAGCGTGTAATTACAACAGCTGTTGTTATATGTTTTAATGTCTACAAAGCTGCTTGCAGGTGGATACTAATTACCTTAATGATGTTTTATTCTTCATCAGTTTGTTTTTAGAAATCGCGGAACGTCTAACGTTGTTTGTTGACGTCATTTTAAATGTGCTGCTGTAGAGTATTATAATACACCTTGTTTCATAGAAGATGTCTCGCTTACTTTTTACAACAACAGTAATTGTCTCCTTACAACAACAATAAGTAATTCTTCACAACAACAGTAATTGTCTCCTTACAACAACAATAAGTAATTCTTCACAACAACAGTAATTGTCTCCTTACAACAACTAAGTAACTCTTCACAACAACAGTAATTGTCTCCTTACAACAAC
>NW_013693712.1:0-791 GCF_000517525.1 Limulus polyphemus | reverse complement strand
CAGTGTGAGAGGTGGGAGCACTGGGAAATATACGTCTCAGCCGCAGTGTGAGGGGGCGGGAGCACTGGGAAATATACGTCCCAGCCGCAGTGTGAGGGGACGGGAGCTCTGGGAAATATACGTCCCAGCCGCAGTGTGAGGGGGTGAGAACACTGGGAAATATACGTCCTAGCTGCAGTGAAAAGGTTAAAACACAAAACCAACTAAAACAAGATATACTAAATAACAGAAAGATTTGTTGAATGAAAAAAAATATCAATAACTTAGATCGATTCGAACACATGCAAAAATTTTGTTTGGTTTACTAAAACTGCATAAATAGGATGTCCAGTAGGATCTGCAGTATCAAACATTGTAACATTTAATCATGACTTAGAGGGTTTCTAATTTATTACGTTAAACCATTAAGTAGAAATCAATATAACATATTGGAAGAATTGTAAACTTTCAATTTTGGAAGTAAGACAAATGTGCTGGTTTTGATAAAGAGTCTTTATTTAGCTCTAGAGAAACTCTTGACCTCTGTACCAGTCTTCTTTACAGTGTGTTAGGTTAAATATGGAATATTTATTTACTAATATACCTCTAGAAGCAACCCTTGACCTCTGTACCAGTCTTCTTTACAGTGTGTTAGGTTAAATATGGAATATATTTACTAATATACCTGTAGAAAAACTCTTGACCTCTGTACCAGTCTTCTTTACAGTGTATTAGTTTTATATAAAATACTTATTTACTAACATACCTCTAGAAGCAACTCTTGACCTCTGTACCAGTCTTCTTTACAGTGT
>NW_013693711.1:0-791 GCF_000517525.1 Limulus polyphemus | reverse complement strand
ATGTTGTTAACTCTAGTTTATCAGATAGATCTTATGTTGTTAACTTCAGTTCATGAGATAGATCATATGTTGTTAACTTCAGTTCATTAGATAGATTATATGTTGTTAACTTCACTTCATGAGATAGATCTTATGTTGTTAACTTCAGTTCATCAGATAGATCTTATGTTGTTAACTTCAGTTCATCAGATAGATCATATGTTGTTAACATCAGTTCATCAGATAGATCATATGTTGTTAACTTTAGTTCATCAGATAGATCATATGTTGTTAACTTCAGTTCATCAGATAAAACTTATGTTGTTAACTTTAGTTCACCAGATAGATGATATGTTGTTAACTTCAGTTCATGAGATAGATCATATGTTGTTAACTTCAGTTCACCAGATAGATTATATGTTGTTAACTTCAGTTCATGAGATAGATCTTATGTTGTTAACTTCAGTTCATCAGATAGATCATATGTTGTTAACTTCAGTTCATTAGATAGATCATATGTTGTTAACTTCAGTTCATGAGATAGATCATATGTTGTTAACTTCAGTTCATCAGATAGACTGTATGTTGTTAACTTTAGTTCATCAGATAGATCATATGTTGTTAACTTCACTTCATGAGATAGATCATATGTTGTTAACTTCAGTTCATCAGATAGATCTTATGTTGTTAACTTCAGTTCATCAGATAGATTGTATGTTGTTAACTTCAGTTCACCAGATAGATTGTATGTTATTAACTTCAGTTCATCAGATAGATTATATGTTATTAACTTCAGTTCATCAGATAGATTG
>NW_013693710.1:0-791 GCF_000517525.1 Limulus polyphemus | reverse complement strand
TGTTGAACTAATGTTATTCCATTGTTGAACTAATGTTATTCCATTGTTGAACTAATGTTATTCCATTGTTGAACTAATGTTACTCTATTGTTGAACTAATGCTATTCAATTGTTGAACTAATGCTATTCAATTGTTGAACTAATGCTATTCCATTGTTGAACTAATGTTATTCCATTGTTGAACTAATGCTATTCAATTGTTGAACTAATGTTATTCCATTGTTGAACTAATGTTACTGTATTGTTGAACTAATGTTATTCCATTGTTGAACTAATGTTATTCCATTGTTGAACTAATGTTATTCCATTGTTGAACTAATGTTATTCCATTGTTGAACTAATGCTATTCAATTGTTGAACTAATGTTATTCCATTGTTGAACTAATGTTACTGTATTGTTGAACTAATGTTATTCCATTGTTGAACTAATGTTATTCCATTGTTGAACTAATGTTATTCCATTGTTGAACTAATGTTACTCTATTGTTGAACTAATGTTATTCAATTGTTGAACTAATGTTACTCTATTGTTGAACTAATGTTACTCTATTGTTGAACTAATGCTATTCCATTGTTGAACTAATGTTACTCTATTGTTGAACTAATGTTACTCTATTGTTGAACTAATGTTACTCTATTGTTGAACTAATGTTACTCTATTGTTGAACTAATGTTACTGTATTGTTGAACTAATGCTATTCAATTGTTGAACTAATGTTATTCCATTGTTGAACTAATGTTATTCCATTGTTGAACTAATGTTATTCCATTGTTGAACTAATGTTATTCCA
>NW_013693709.1:0-791 GCF_000517525.1 Limulus polyphemus | reverse complement strand
ATAAGACATAACAAGGTAAATACTGGTCTTCTTACAGTTTCAACTATCATGACTAAAATCCTATAATAATATCAGGAAGGTTTTTTGTTTGTGTAGTCTTTTTTAGTCATGATAGTTGAAACTGTAAGAAGACCAGTATTTACCTTGTTATGTCTTATCCCCGGTATGATGTTTCATACATCAGATAGAAACATCGGCCAGTAAATACTTCAGTATGACTTATCACAGTACTTTAAATTATAGGTAATTAGTGATGTCTCTATCTGATGTATGGAACATCATATTAATTAGTGATGTCTCTATCTGATGTATGGAACATCATATTAATTAGTGATGTCTCTATCTGATGTATGGAACATCATACCAATTAGTGATGTCTGTATCTGATGTATGGAACACCATACCAATTAGTGATGTCTGTATCTGATGTATGGAACATCATACCCATTAGTGATGTCTCTATCTGATGAATGGAACATCACACCAATTAGTGATGTCTGTATCTGATGTATGGAACATCATACCAATTAGTGATGTCTGTATCTGATGAATGGAACATCACACCAATTAGTGATGTCTGTATCTGATGAATGGAACATCACACCCATTAGTGATGTCTCTATCTGATGAATGGAACACCATACCAATTAGTGATGTCTGTATCTGATGAATGGAACATCACACCCATTAGTGATGTCTGTATCTGATGTATGGAACATCATACCAATTAGTGATGTCTCTATCTGATGAATGGAACACCATACCAATTAGTGATGTCTGTATCTGAGTAT
>NW_013693708.1:0-791 GCF_000517525.1 Limulus polyphemus | reverse complement strand
GTAGACAGAGTTCAGACAGCCTACTATGTTGAGTTGCGCTAAAAACAAACAAAGAAAAAAAATCTGAATTCTCTGTCTTTGACCGAGTTTGAAGAATAAAAGAGACTGGACACTATATGTAACAAAATGAAACTATTTATTTACAACAACAAAAAGTAGTCAATTATAAGACGAGTGCACAAGAGCCAGCACCTTTACTGGGGATTTGTTAAGGACTGTTTGATCTGTAATAACTATTCTTGACAGAGAAAACATTGTGTTGTATACACGAAACAATAGCGTTATTATTCTTAGGACGCGTACGCTACCCACGTTAGCGTTGGCATTCCTATCGGAAAAAGAGAGATTACATCTTTACACTATCACTTGATCTGCCCGTGTGAAATATCAGTGTCAACTTCTACATAATAAGTTTAACCTTACAGAACTCTTTCTCACTCGAAAGTGTACGTGATATCACAAGTGAATGATCCAGGACAATAGGTAGCTAGGACGAAAGGAACTTGGCGACTTTTATGACCGATGTTCTGTGTTGTAATTATATACACTTGCATGTATGAAATTTTTTAAAAATCTTATGTTAAGCAAGGTGGTAGAAAACTCGTATTATGATATTTTATCTCATCTTTTGTTCTTAAAAATAATAATATTATCATTATTAAGCTAAATATGTTAAATAAATTACACGAGTATTTACTTTCATGAAGCCTTCTTTTAGTTCTCTACAGTTTCATTAGAAATACATATTTTATTCGAAGGAAGGAAAGACGCTTCAGGTGGTTGTTAAAAGC
>NW_013693707.1:0-791 GCF_000517525.1 Limulus polyphemus | reverse complement strand
ACTTCCCTAGCGGTAATGTACAGATACTATTCATGTAGCAGTAGAGTATGTAAATTTATGATTACATGAGGTTGTACTCTCGTAACCTACTCTGTAAATAAATACCCTGCCAGAAGCTTCAGTAAGAGAGAGAGACAGGGAGAGTCACCATATAATTATTAAAGGGTATAGTTATTGCTGTTTGTCACATGATATCGATATTATTATTGATATTGAAAGGTAGTTTTTGGAATAATTTATGTATTTTGGAGTTAGGTCTTTTTCTTTCTGGTTCTTTTTCCTGATTACATTATTTAAAATAATTTTGATATTATAAATATTTATGATATATTGTTTATTAATATTGGTGTGGAGTCCTGGCCAGGCAATTGTTTATCAACTGTGTTTGGTAAGTGTTTTTGAATAAAATGTTTCTTGTTGTTGAACCCTGATTGTAGTGGCGTGTTCATTTTAAACCGTTACAATTTATTGCTGGTTTTATGTCGAAGTTACGCAATGAGTAAGTCAAAGTTTATTACTGGTCTTACCTTTACGCAATGAGTAAGTCAAAGTTTATTACTGGTCTTACCTTTACGCAATGAGTAAGTCAAAGTTTATTACTGGTCTTACCTTTACGCAGTGAGTAAGTCAGAGTTTATTACTGGTTTTATGTCGAAGTTACTGAACTTATTGATTTGATAATATGCACGCTCGGATTGGATGTCTTTATTTTGATCTTGAGTAGCTTTCGAATTTTCGTGTTTCAAGTGTGGTTATAGATTCTTTTGGAACGGTGTAAAAGAGTTGTTAAA
>NW_013693706.1:0-791 GCF_000517525.1 Limulus polyphemus | reverse complement strand
CTCTTCTGTAATATGTTTTCTGTTACATGGTTCTCTTCTGTAATATGTTTTATGTTACATGGTTCTCTTCTGTAACATGTTTTCTGTTACATGGTTCTCTTCTGTAACATGTTTTCTGTTACATGGTTCTCTTCTGTAACATGTTTTCTGTTACATGGTTCTCTTCTGTAATATGTTTTCTGTTACACGGTTCTCTTCTGTAATATGTATTCTGTTACACGGTTCTCTTTTGTAATATGTTTTCTGTTACACGGTTCTCTTCTGTAATATGTTTTCTGTTACACGGTTCTCTTCTGTAATATATTTTCTGTTACATGGTTCTCTTCTGTAATGTTTTCTGTTACACGGTTCTCTTCTGTAATATTTTCTGTTATTTCAGAATTTCCCACCAGTCGGTTAGAAATGGAGAGAGTGGCTCAAATCTTTGATCGGAACAGTGATGGTTTTATTGACCATAAGGAGTATCTGGACACTCTGAGACCAGACCGAGATGTGAGTATAGAGGAAGAAATATCTTTTTAAATACTTATAAACAAGTGAGCTGTTGATTAGTTTATCAACATTTAGATGGTTGCTTTGTTTTGTATACTGTCTTGGTCTTGTTAGTTTCTAACTAACATTTCTAAACTGATAGTGTTGGATGTACAGTTAACCTTAATTAAAGTGTTTATCCTAATAGAAATATTGCAGTGAAAGATATTATTTCATGAGTAATGTATTCTCTACTTATGAACAGTCTCTGTAATCATTATTCTACATCAAAATGTAACCAGAGTTTAATCTGTATAATC
>NW_013693705.1:0-791 GCF_000517525.1 Limulus polyphemus | reverse complement strand
GGGCTAAGTTCTTCACTTTATTCTATAATTTACGCATACGTTTTAATTAAGAATATGTACCATTACACAAACATTATTCCCTGGTTTTCATGATGTGATATACATATTCAAACGAAACTAATTACAAATAAATTGAGAAATGCTCATTTGATGAAAAATTTTATTTGCTCCCTTACTGCATCTTGTTTGAAATATAATAATTCATGAGTACTTACGGAAGATTACGAATTTATAGAAACACAAAAGAAAAAATAGATACAAAACTATATATTTAGAAACCCAGAAAGAGTAGTAGAACAACAATCACTGTTCAGTTTTATCAATAAGACAAGGATCCGTATGGTTTCAGTCACGCTACACAATAATCTATTTCACAACTTACACAAGGTTATACCACAACAATCACTGTTCAGTTTTATCAAGAAGACAAGGATCCGTATGGTTTCAGTCACGCTACACAATAATCTATTTTACAACTTACACAAGGTTATACCACAACAATCACTGTTCAGTTTTATCAATAAGACAAGGATCCGTATGGTTTCAGTCACGCTACCCAATAATCTATTTCACAACTTACACAAGGTTATACTAAACAATCACTGTTCAGTTTTATCAATAAGACAAGGATCCACATGGTTTCAGTCACGCTACACAATAATCTATTTCACAACTTACACAAGGTTATACCACAACAATCACTGTTCAGTTTTATCAAGAAGACAAGGATCCGTATGGTTTCAGTCACGCTACACAATAATCTATTTCAAAACTTACACAAGGTTATACTA